>NC_069508.1:17054644-17132144 GCF_027579735.1 Bombina bombina
GTAACTAACTGTACAAAACACATTATTACACATATAACACTATGTTACAGGCTCCATGCTTCAGTGAGTAGGGGGTCTGCTACTGTACCAGTGGGATCTTTGTTGTCACGGTAACTAACTGTACAAAACACATAAGGGCTGATGCTGTATCTGGTAGTTCCAACCCCTTCAAAACAACTTAACATAACTACTTAACTTATAAATAAAGACACGACACAGATAGCTGGGATTTAAAGACCATAACGATGGTCACATTTATTAACTTGACTTCAACGGAAGTCATTCAAATATTTAACTTGTGGCGGCATTCGAGGCCTAGTAAACTATTAGCTCCATATGACAAGAGGTCGCAGCCAGATGTCGTGGAATAGCAAATGCCAAGGGTGGGCACAAATGTGGCCCCACCCCATTCCGTCTAGTAGGCGCGGACGTCCTAAAGGATCTTCAGCCAGCAGACCCGCGGGGCGGGGCCCCCCAGGTCACGACCTGAGGACATCACCCCCGCCCATTAGCCCGACTGTCACCTCTACAGACTCCGCCCTCAATTGTTGATGGCTACGACCTCCCGCCATTAGGAGATACGTGGACGTTATGATGCGCTTCAGCCTCTAAGGCACTGGTATGGCCAAGCCCTGCAGCAAGGCTCGCCCAGGAAGCGAATAAATTACGGCTAAGGTCTTACCAAGACTAGGTCAACTAACCCCATCCCTGCCTTTCGCATCTAAAGGACCAGCAACCCGTCCGGGAAGCCATCTGCCTGAATGACGCCTAAAAACTGTTGCAATAGCAATTACTTAATTAACCATTCAACAATAGGGTTGGGAGGGAGGGAAACTTTCTCCTTGCAAAATCCCAGGTGGAAGAGGCCAGATTGTTCCAGAACTTCGTTTATATTAGGTGAGCCTAAGACCTCCCCTCACTTTGCAACATTGTTGCTGCTACACTACACTGGGATTTTCCACTAGCCTGTCAGCTCATCCCTTAACTCCATTACAGGAGACTCTGCTACCTTTCATTCCCCTAAGGGCTGATGCTGTATCTGGTAGTTCCAACCCCTTCAAAACAACTTAACATAACTACTTAACTTATAAATAAAGACACGACACAGATAGCTGGGATTTAAAGACCATAACGATGGTCACATTTATTAACTTGACTTCAACGGAAGTCATTCAAATATTTAACTTGTGGCGGCATTCGAGGCCTAGTAAACTATTAGCTCCATATGACAAGAGGTCGCAGCCAGATGTCGTGGAATAGCAAATGCCAAGGGTGGGCACAAATGTGGCCCCACCCCATTCCGTCTAGTAGGCGCGGACGTCCTAAAGGATCTTCAGCCAGCAGACCCGCGGGGCGGGGCCCCCCAGGTCACGACCTGAGGACATCACCCCCGCCCATTAGCCCGACTGTCACCTCTACAGACTCCGCCCTCAATTGTTGATGGCTACGACCTCCCGCCACAAGAGACAGGCACTCCCACATAAACCGGGCTCTTGCCGCCACCCGCTAAATATTACTAACCAGAGCCGTTTTGAGGTCCACCAGGAAGATCGCCAGCCCTTCGTCGGACAGGTGCACCCCGTCCGGGCGATACAGCCCTTTTTTGTCCGCTGAGATCAGTTCATGGCGGACCACAAAACCCCCTACCTCTATTACTGCTCTACCCAGCTCCCTGTTAACTTTTTTCCTAACCCTATATGCTATCCTCGGTGTGGGGAAATATCTCCAACGCAGCCGGGGGATTATGTTGGACCAGGCCAGCCTAACCCCCGGAAACGTGGTACAGATCCACTTGACATCCGACCTCATCGCATTGATGAGATCTAGAGCAGGTGCACTCCCTATATCGTTTCCCCCCATGTGAAGGAGGATGATGTGGGGCTGTCCCCATCGATGTCTGGCATTCTGGAGGAGGGCAGGCAAACCATCCCACTGTAAGCCTCTACGGCCCAACCACCGTATTGATGCCTGAGACGTCGGAATCCCCAACTGCTGCCCCTCAGGAAGAGAATGGGCCTTCAGTGCCGCCCAGTGCACGTAGGAGTGCCCTATTATCCAGATACGAGAAGGACCTGTAGCCACACCTGAAAAACGGATTACATAGTCAATCACCTTAGACTAAAACTAAACAACACAACCAAACAAATGTAAAACGCCAGTTTCCTTCCTCCTACACCGAATACCCCCTAGGCTTCAGACGGAGGGCGCACGTAAGACTTGTAACATTGGGACCTCCATCGGCCCAACTTCTGTATGCGATCTCCTTTCCAACCTAGCGCGGCCGCGCTGGTGGCAGCCCCTATTCGGAAGGAATGGGGGGTGATTCTACACTTCCCCAAACCTGCTGCAAGCGCTACCTTTCTGAGCACCGCTGCGAACTGGTACCGGGAGAGATTCGAACCGTCGGAATGCACTAAGAACTGGGCGGGGGCCCGTGGTCGCTGCGCCATGTAGGCCCTTGTACTCACAACCGGGCAGACGCCTGATGCCGAGGGAGTCAGAGTGATCCACACCCCTTTCCCCTCCTGGTCAGTCTTCGAGTGCGGGATAAACAATAACAAATTATCGCCCGCCAGTTTGACATGAGCCAACTGCATACCCGTGTTAATAGCATCCTTTGAGGTTGCGACCAGCTCGCCCGGCCTGAGGGCCGCAAAGAACGCCAAGGAGAATACGCACTGAAACAGTTCTCTTTCGCCGGGTTCGACGCAAATGCCCTCGATTGCGTCCACCAGCCTGGCTAGCCTACAAAATGTGACAGGTTCGCGCGCATCTTTCGCTCTACCCTCGAGCCTTCCCCAGCCCTTAATCACTTGCTTCACCAGGAAACCTTTCGTGATATTGGGCCACTCTAGCATATTGCAAAAGAAGGAGATTGCAGCTATTCTATTGGATATAGCGCCCTTCGAAGTCCCTTGCCCATGTTTCTCTGCCAGCCACTCCAAGAACAGATCCCTCGAGACCCTTTCCGGCGCTGCGCCTTGTGCGTAACAGTAACTTACCCACTCGCCCCAGTGCTGTGAATAAGCTCTCCACGTGTTCTGCGCCAGGGATGCCCTCACTAGGTGCCTTATGGACCTCCCTGCCCCGCCAACTGCCAGATAGAGTGGGGACAAGGTAAGCCAACTGCTGCTGCGTTAGGGGCCAGTCTGCGAAACTGTTCCCATTGAAACCTCGAGAGTGCGTCCGCCAGGGTGTTGTTGACCCCGGGAACGTGCCTCGCGGAAAACTGAATATTGTATTGCAAGCACCTCAGCACTAGCTGTCGCAAGTACCTAACAACTACCGGTGACGACGCGGACAACCTATTTATGGCGAAAACAACGCTAGCGTTGTCCGTCCAAAACACTATGTAGCGATCCTTTAACGCCGACCCCCAGAGCTCCATAGCCACAACTATGGGAAAGAGCTCCAGAAGTGTCAAGTTCCTTGTCAGTCCTGCTCGGACCCATGCCAAGGGCCATGGCTCAGCGCTCCATTGCCCATCCAAATAGGCGCCATAACCTGCTGCTCCAGCTGCATCCGTCAGCAGGTGCACTGTCTGACTGGAAACCCTAGGAGCGCGCCACAGCAGAGTTCCATTGAAGCCTTGCAGGAAGAGTTCCCATACCTTCAGATCTTCCCGCATGTCTTCCGAAACCGACACTTTACGTGTGCCGTGCGGATTGGAAAGTAAAGCCTCCATCCTCCTGTTAAACACGCGACCCATGGGTATAATTTTGCACGCAAAATTGAGTAAGCCTAGCACGGACTGAAGCTCCCTCAGGGGCATGCTCTTCGCTGCCCTGGCTTTGCGCACCGCCGCGAGCATTGCTTCCACCTTATCGGCTGGGAGACGACATAGCCTTGCAGCAGTGTCAATTTCGATCCCCAAGTACGTGAGTCTTGTACAGGGGCCCTGTGTTTTTTCCTCAGCCAGTGGCACTCCAAATTTCGACATTAGCCTACGCATTACTGCGATCAGTCGATCGCATTCGCGAGTGTCCGCGGTGCCAACCAGCAGGAAGTCGTCCAGATAATGAGCGACTATTCCCCCGCCGGCCTCCGTGATGATGGCCCAGTGCAAGAATGAGCTAAACTCTTCAAAATAAGCACACGATAGCGAGCAACCCATGGGCAAACATTTGTCTACAAAATAATTCCCCTCGAATTTACACCCCATCAGTCTGAAAGACGCTGGGTGTATGGGGAGTAACCGAAAGGCAGATTCGATGTCCATTTTGGCTAGCAGCGCGCCCGGACCCGCCGCCAACACTAACTCCAACGCCTGGTCAAACGATTGGTAAGACACCGAGCTTATCATTGGGTCTATTGCGTCATTGACAGAACCCCCTTTCGGGTAGGACAAATGCTGAATCAGGCGGAACTTCCCTGGTTCCTTTTTGGGAACCACCCCTAAAGGGGAAATAACTAGGTCAGGGATGGGAGCTTGGTCAAATGGACCAGCAAATCTTCCCAGAGCAATTTCTTTGCTCAGTTTCGCCCTAACTTCACCCGGCATTTCGTAAGCCGACTTCAGATTCTTGTGCGACGAGGACCCCATTACCAACCCCAATGTTGGTATCTTGAAACCTTCGCCAATCCCCGCTAGTAGGTTGGCAGCCGACACCCTGTCTGGGTAGGCCGCCAGCCAAGGTCTAATGGCGTCCAGCTTCAGGGGTGTTGGAGCCCTTTTGTCCAGCCCCCCCCGATTTTGCCCCACGGAAAGCTCCTCCGTCCCTCCGCTTCGGGCATTCAACACCTGGGTGTTGACCGCTGCAGTACATGCAAGCGTGCCGAAAGGAACAGGAAGCTCCTTTGTCACACTGCTTCTCATTGTATTTCCAGCACTCCCTGCCTCTCCGCTTGATGGGGCCCGTTGGCCTCTGGGGCCCTGACCGCAGCAAGGGAGCTCCTGCCCCCCCCCTTTTCCGGTATGAGCAGGGACCACAGGTCCAAGTCTTTTACCCCAAAGTTCAAGACCGGGTTATCGACCATCTTCCGCCTAAATTCGCTATCATAAGCACGCCACATGCCTTCCCCATATCTATTATAGATACATTCAATGATTTCCGCGTACTTAATTACATCGACCGCGGCCTCCGGCCTCTGTTCGATGTAGCAGGAGGAGAATACCCTAAAGCACTTCCTCCACTCCTCAAATGTATCTGGGCGCTGGATCTTCTTTGGCCCAGTCCCATCCTCACTACGCTCTTTATCTCGCTGCGCCTCAAGGGACAGCTCGAACATATTGACGTATTTATGATCGCGGATTTTTTGTACCGTCTTGGGCTTGAGATGTGCATGGAGGCAGTGGATCTTGCAGGGATAAGAGTCTCCCTGCAATGCCACCCTCCTGGTACTGACTGACATGTCCTGCAGCTGCGCAACGCTCTCGCTTCCCTGGCCACTGCCCTTGGATATTGTCGCCGTGCTTTGCCCCGCTAACGGCGCAGCCTGCTCCATGTTACCTAAACCTCTAGCCTGATTACGCTCAGCCACCAATAGCCTTAACATTTTGAACATGCGACGCTGCCCCTTACTGTTAAGCCCTAATTTCTTCCCACCATCTGAGTCTGAATCAGTGCTATAGTCGGTGTCAGTAATGCGTGACAAATTAAATACATTTCTCTCACCAACTGCCGATGTTGACGGGGTAGATGTTCCTGGTGCAGCTGCCACTGATCCGCCTGCTGGCTGTACAGATAGTCCTACTCCCGTTGTACCCGGGCCCTCTGTCCTCTGCGGTGTAGGCACCATGTCCTGTGGGGGAGAAACAAACGAGAGGGGAGTATCCAGGCCAGCCGTGTGTCCCCCTTGACTGCCGCCCCCAATCGGGGTAGAAGTACTGCCCCCGGCCCTGTCTGGGACCCCTCTAGCCCTCTCGTCATTCATATCACCACTCCATTCATTCGCTGGCCCTGCCACATAGGGGGATTCTCTGACCACACGCTCCCTGACTGAATGAACGTTCTGAGCACCTGCCGCAACAAGCCCTTTGCCCCCTTGGACCCCTGCAGTTATTGTGCCTAGCGACTCGCCCTGTGCCCCATCAGTGGGCGCATTCACCCTTGTTTGGGGTACATAGTTGCTGCCGGCACCCCCCCTGTGATACCACTGGCGCTCCAGCAATGCGCTTCTAGCTCTCCCATAAGCCTGCTTGCTAACACTGGAACCCCTGAGCCTCCCTCTCTGCGCGCCGCGGCCTCTCTGTAAGGGACTTGCTCTGTTTGCATTGCTGGCTATTGCAGAGTGTCGCGCAGCGGAGCAGGCCCGCCCGGATACTCCCCCCTCACCTGTGGAGAGTACCCGGCTAGGCCTCTTGCGCGCTCGCTGGATGTGCCGCTCTGATCCAGGTTCCGGCCGTGTGACTACCGCGGCGCCGGAAGTGACGTCACGCTTGTCACCTGACCGGCCGGAAATGGACGCGGCGGACGCAAGGCCGCAACCGGAGCCTGCACTGGTAGTTGCAGGCTCCGACTGAGCCACCAATGATAGCGGCGGTCCGGTGAGTGGGCGAGGACCCGCAGGCCCCGCTCCAGTAACCGACTGAGCCACCAATGAGGCATCCGTGCCGGGCCCTAGGGACCCGGCCGGATGATTTACCATACTGGGCCCTGCCTGATGAGGGTCCCCAGGCCCCCGGCCCAATTGAGGGGGATAATGAGGGGCGGTAGGCCCCGGTTCCACCCGGCTTGCCACCGGAGGCAGAACGGCGGCCGTGAGGGCCTTAAACATGCCCACTATGGCCGCCGCCGCCTCCGGCGACATTCCGGAGGCCGTAAGGGCCCCCAGGCCTGCTTCCAAAGCCGTGTCTAGGCCGGATGGGCCAGCGCTCACTGCACCCGCCTGTCCCGCAACCATCACAGTACCGGGCCCGGCGGGTGCGAGTTCAGGGGCTGGGGGGTTAGTGACCACAACATTAGGAGTTAAAGCAGATGATACTGGCCTTGTTTTCTCCGGAGTTGGTGGCACCACATCCTCATCCTCCTCTTCAATTACAGGTGCACTCCTCAAGGATCTCCCAGGGGACTCCCTGAAGCGAATGGGCACCGCAGCACTTCTCTTAGATCTAGACATTTTCGCTTGAAGAATGGCAAAACTTTCTCCTTGCAAAATCCCAGGTGGAAGAGGCCAGATTGTTCCAGAACTTCGTTTATATTAGGTGAGCCTAAGACCTCCCCTAACTTTGCAACATTGTTGCTGCTACACTACACTGGGATTTTCCACTAGCCTGTCAGCTCATCCCTTAACTCCATTACAGGAGACTCTGCTACCTTTCATTCCCCTTATTAAACATCTAACACTATGTTACAGGGGCGCCATGCTTCAGTGAGTAGGGGGTCTGCTACTGTACCAGTGGGATCTTTGTTGTCACGGTAACTAACTGTACAAAACACATTATTACACATCTAACACTATGTTACAGGGTCCCAATGCTTCAGTGAGTAGGAGGTCTGCTACTGTACCAGTGGGATCTATGTTGTCATGGTGACTAACTGTACAAAACACATTATTACACATCTAACACTATGTTACAGGGGCGCCATGCTTCAGTGAGTAGGGGGTCTGCTACTGTACCAGTGGGATCTTTGTTGTCACGGTAACTAACTGTACAAAACACATTATTACACATCTAACACTATGTTACAGGGTCCCAATGCTTCAGTGAGTAGGAGGTCTGCTACTGTACCAGTGGGATCTATGTTGTCATGGTGACTAACTGTACAAAACACATTATTACACATCTAACACTATGTTACAGGGGCTCCATGCTTCAGTGAGTAGGGGGTCTGCTACTGTACCAGTGGGATCTTTGTTGTCACGGTAACTAACTGTACAAAACACATTATTACACATCTAACACTATGTTACAGGGTCTCAATGCTTCAGTGAGTAGGGGGTCTGCTACTGTACCAGTGGGATCTATGTTGTCACGGTAACTAACTGTACAAAACACATTATTAAACATCTAACACTATGTTACAGGGGCGCCATGCTTCAGTGAGTAGGGGGTCTGCTACTGTACCAGTGGGATCTTTGTTGTCATGGTAACTAACTGTACAAACACATTATTACACATCTAACACTATGTTACAGGGGCTCCATGCTTCAGTGAGTAGGGGGTCTGCTACTGTACCAGTGGGATCTATGTTGTCACGGTAACTAACTGTACAAAACACATTATTAAACATCTAACACTATGTTACAGGGGCTCCATGCTTCAGTGAGTAGGGGGTCTGCTACAGTACCAGTGGGATCTATGTTGTCATGGTGACTAACTGTACAAAACACATTATTACACATATAACACTATGTTACAGGGGCTCCATGCTTCAGTGAGTAGGGGGTCTGCTACTGTACCAGTGGGATCTATGTTGTCACGGTAACTAACTGTACAAACACATTATTAAACATCTAACACTATGTTACAGGGGCTCCATGCTTCAGTGAGTAGGGGGTCTGCTACTGTACCAGTGGGATCTATGTTGTCATGGTAACTAACTGTACAAAACACATTATTACACATCTAACACTATGTTACAGGGGCTCCATGCTTCAGTGAGTAGGGGGTCTGCTACTGTACCAGTGGGATCTTTGTTGTCATGGTAACTAACTGTACAAAACACATTATTACACATCTAACACTATGTTACAGGGGCTCCATGCTTCAGTGAGTAGGGGGTCTGCTACTGTACCAGTGGGATCTATGTTGTCACGGTAACTAACTGTACAAACACATTATTACACATATAACACTATGTTACAGGGTCTCAATGCTTCAGTGAGTAGGGGGTCTGCTACTGTACCAGTGGGATCTATGTTGTCACGGTAACTAACTGTACAAACACATTATTAAACATCTAACACTATGTTACAGGGGCTCCATGCTTCAGTGAGTAGGGGGTCTGCTACTGTACCAGTGGGATCTTTGTTGTCACGGTAACTAACTGTACAAAACACATTATTACACATATAACACTATGTTACAGGGGCTCCATGCTTCAGTGAGTAGGGGGTCTGCTACTGTACCAGTGGGATCTTTGTTGTCACGGTAACTAACTGTACAAAACACATTATTAAACATCTAACACTATGTTACAGGGGCTCCATGCTTCAGTGAGTAGGGGGTCTGCTACTGTACCAGTGGGATCTATGTTGTCATGGTAACTAACTGTACAAAACACATTATTACACATCTAACACTATGTTACAGGGGCGCCACGCTTCAGTGAGTAGGGGGTCTGCTACTGTACCAGTGGGATCTATGTTGTCACGGTAACTAACTGTACAAAACACATTATTAAACATCTAACACTATGTTACAGGGGCGCCATGCTTCAGTGAGTAGGGGGTCTGCTACTGTACCAGTGGGATCTATGTTGTCATGGTAACTAACTGTACAAAACACATTATTAAACATCTAACACTATGTTACAGGGTCTCAATGCTTCAGTGAGTAGGGGGTCTGCTACTGTACCAGTGGGATCTTTGTTGTCACGGTAACTAACTGTACAAAACACATTATTAAAAATCTAACACTATGTTACAGGTCTCAATGCTTCAGTGAGTAGGGGGTCTGCTACTGTACCAGTGGGATCTATGTTGTCATGGTAACTAACTGTACAAACACATTATTAAACATCTAACACTATGTTACAGGGGCGCCATGCTTCAGTGAGTAGGGGGTCTGCTACTGTACCAGTGGGATCTATGTTGTCACGGTAACTAACTGTACAAAACACATTATTACACATCTAACACTATGTTACAGGGGCGCCATGCTTCAGTGAGTAGGGGGTCTGCTACTGTACCAGTGGGATCTATGTTGTCACGGTAACTAACTGTACAAAACACATTATTACACATCTAACACTATGTTACAGGGGCTCCATGCTTCAGTGAGTAGGGGGTCTGCTACTGTACCAGTGGGATCTATGTTGTCACGGTAACTAACTGTACAAAACACATTATTAAACATCTAACACTATGTTACAGGGTCTCAATGCTTCAGTGAGTAGGGGGTCTGCTACTGTACCAGTGGGATCTATGTTGTCACGGTAACTAACTGTACAAAACACATTATTAAACATCTAACACTATGTTACAGGGTCTCAATGCTTCAGTGAGTAGGGGGTCTGCTACTGTACCAGTGGGATCTATGTTGTCACGGTAACTAACTGTACAAAACACATTATTACACATATAACACTATGTTACAGGGGCTCCATGCTTCAGTGAGTAGGGGGTCTGCTACTGTACCAGTGGGATCTATGTTGTCACGGTAACTAACTGTACAAAACACATTATTAAACATCTAACACTATGTTACAGGGTCTCAATGCTTCAGTGAGTAGGGGGTCTGCTACTGTACCAGTGGGATCTATGTTGTCACGGTAACTAACTGTACAAAACACATTATTAAACATATAACACTATGTTACAGGGTCTCAATGCTTCAGTGAGTAGGGGGTCTGCTACTGTACCAGTGGGATCTATGTTGTCATGGTAACTAACTGTACAAAACACATTATTACACATATAACACTATGTTACAGGGGCTCCATGCTTCAGTGAGTAGGGGGTCTGCTACTGTACCAGTGGGATCTATGTTGTCACGGTAACTAACTGTACAAAACACATTATTAAACATCTAACACTATGTTACAGGGGCTCCATGCTTCAGTGAGTAGGGGGTCTGCTACTGTACCAGTGGGATCTATGTTGTCACGGTAACTAACTGTACAAAACACATTATTACACATATAACACTATGTTACAGGGGCTCCATGCTTCAGTGAGTAGGGGGTCTGCTACTGTACCAGTGGGATCTATGTTGTCACGGTAACTAACTGTACAAAACACATTATTAAACATATAACACTATGTTACAGGGTCTCAATGCTTCAGTGAGTAGGGGGTCTGCTACTGTACCAGTGGGATCTATGTTGTCATGGTAACTAACTGTACAAAACACATTATTACACATATAACACTATGTTACAGGGGCTCCATGCTTCAGTGAGTAGGGGGTCTGCTACTGTACCAGTGGGATCTATGTTGTCACGGTAACTAACTGTACAAAACACATTATTAAACATCTAACACTATGTTACAGGGGCTCCATGCTTCAGTGAGTAGGGGGTCTGCTACTGTACCAGTGGGATCTATGTTGTCACGGTAACTAACTGTACAAAACACATTATTACACATATAACACTATGTTACAGGGGCTCCATGCTTCAGTGAGTAGGGGGTCTGCTACTGTACCAGTGGGATCTATGTTGTCACGGTAACTAACTGTACAAAACACATTATTAAACATCTAACACTATGTTACAGGGGCTCCATGCTTCAGTGAGTAGGGGGTCTGCTACTGTACCAGTGGGATCTATGTTGTCACGGTAACTAACTGTACAAAACACATTATTACACATATAACACTATGTTACAGGGGCTCCATGCTTCAGTGAGTAGGGGGTCTGCTACTGTACCAGTGGGATCTATGTTGTCACGGTAACTAACTGTACAAACACATTATTAAACATCTAACACTATGTTACAGGGGCTCCATGCTTCAGTGAGTAGGGGGTCTGCTACTGTACCAGTGGGATCTATGTTGTCACGGTAACTAACTGTACAAAACACATTATTAAACATCTAACACTATGTTACAGGGGCTCCATGCTTCAGTGAGTAGGGGGTCTGCTACTGTACCAGTGGGATCTATGTTGTCACGGTAACTAACTGTACAAAACACATTATTACACATCTAACACTATGTTACAGGGGCTCCATGCTTCAGTGAGTAGGGGGTCTGCTACTGTACCAGTGGGATCTATGTTGTCATGGTGACTAACTGTACAAAACACATTATTAAACATCTAACACTATGTTACAGGGGCTCCATGCTTCAGTGAGTAGGGGGTCTGCTACTGTACCAGTGGGATCTATGTTGTCATGGTAACTAACTGTACAAAACACATTATTAAACATCTAACACTATGTTACAGGGGCTCCATGCTTCAGTGAGTAGGGGGTCTGCTACTGTACCAGTGGGATCTATGTTGTCACGGTAACTAACTGTACAAAACACATTATTAAACATCTAACACTATGTTACAGGGGCTCCATGCTTCAGTGAGTAGGGGGTCTGCTACAGTACCAGTGGGATCTATGTTGTCATGGTAACTAACTGTACAAAACACATTATTAAACATCTAACACTATGTTACAGGGGCTCCATGCTTCAGTGAGTAGGGGGTCTGCTACTGTACCAGTGGGATCTATGTTGTCATGGTGACTAACTGTACAAACACATTATTACACATCTAACACTATGTTACAGGGGCGCCATGCTTCAGTGAGTAGGGGGTCTGCTACAGTACCAGTGGGATCTTTGTTGTCATGGTAACTAACTGTACAAAACACATTATTAAACATCTAACACTATGTTACAGGGGCTCCATGCTTCAGTGAGTAGGGGGTCTGCTACTGTACCAGTGGGATCTTTGTTGTCATGGTAACTAACTGTACAAAACACATTATTAAACATCTAACACTATGTTACAGGGGCTCCATGCTTCAGTGAGTAGGGGGTCTGCTACTGTACCAGTGGGATCTATGTTGTCACGGTAACTAACTGTACAAACACATTATTAAACATCTAACACTATGTTACAGGGGCGCCATGCTTCAGTGAGTAGGGGGTCTGCTACTGTACCAGTGGGATCTATGTTGTCATGGTGACTAACTGTACAAAACACATTATTACACATATAACACTATGTTACAGGGGCTCCATGCTTCAGTGAGTAGGGGGTCTGCTACTGTACCAGTGGGATCTATGTTGTCATGGTAACTAACTGTACAAAACACATTATTACACATCTAACACTATGTTACAGGGGCTCCATGCTTCAGTGAGTAGGGGGTCTGCTACTGTACCAGTGGGATCTATGTTGTCACGGTAACTAACTGTACAAAACACATTATTAAACATCTAACACTATGTTACAGGGGCTCCATGCTTCAGTGAGTAGGGGGTCTGCTACTGTACCAGTGGGATCTATGTTGTCATGGTAACTAACTGTACAAAACACATTATTAAACATCTAACACTATGTTACAGGTCCCAATGCTTCAGTGAGTAGGGGGTCTGCTACTGTACCAGTGGGATCTTTGTTGTCACGGTAACTAACTGTACAAAACACATTATTAAACATCTAACACTATGTTACAGGGGCTCCATGCTTCAGTGAGTAGAGGGTCTGCTACTGTACCAGTGGGATCTTTGTTGTCACGGTAACTAACTGTACAAAACACATTATTAAACATCTAACACTATGTTACAGGGGCGCCATGCTTCAGTGAGTAGGGGGTCTGCTACTGTACCAGTGGGATCTATGTTGTCACGGTAACTAACTGTACAAAACACATTATTAAACATCTAACACTATGTTACAGGGGCTCCATGCTTCAGTGAGTAGGGGTCTGCTACAGTACCAGTGGGATCTTTGTTGTCATGGTAACTAACTGTACAAACACATTATTACACATATAACACTATGTTACAGGGTCTCAATGCTTCAGTGAGTAGGGGGTCTGCTACTGTACCAGTGGGATCTATGTTGTCATGGTAACTAACTGTACAAAGCACATTATTAAACATCTAACACTATGTTACAGGGGCGCCATGCTTCAGTGAGTAGGGGGTCTGCTACTGTACCAGTGGGATCTTTGTTGTCATGGTGACTAACTGTACAAACACATTATTACACATATAACACTATGTTACAGGTCCCAATGCTTCAGTGAGTAGGGGGTCTGCTACTGTACCAGTGGGATCTATGTTGTCATGGTGACTAACTGTACAAAAGAAAACACATTTGCTTATGAGGTTGCTGAGGAACCTCATTACGAAGGTGAGATCACTCAGTATTACTTCCCCTATCTTTTCAAGTGTATTATTATTGGGTGTTCCTACCATAAACATGAATAGTTATGTTAGAGACATAAAACCCAAATTATTTATTTATATTTATATAGAGCTTTTCTGTTATAGAAAACTAGGCTGAATAGAATGAGATAAGAACAAAGGAATCCGGCGACTCTCAAAGTGTGAAATTGATTCATGTTATTTATTGGAGAAAAATTTATAAAAAGCACGGTGTGAAAAACTCACACGCTAAATCTTTCAGAACACAGCATAGAAAAGATCCTACGCATTTCAACAGTATTCTGCCTTAGTCATGGACATGACTATGAGTATTCAGGGGGCCTGGTCAGAATTTTTCACCTGCACTATTGCTAAGTATGCAGAATTCATAATGACAGTTGCTTCTGTGAATTATCTCGTCTCACAGGCCCTCCTCGGAGTCACACCTCACAGTCACACCTCACAGTCACGTCTATCGCAGTCACATCTTGGAGTCACGTCTCACAGTCACATCTCGCAGTCATATTTCACAGTCATGTCTCACAGTCACATCTCGCAGTCATATTTCACAGTCATGTCTCACAGTCACGCCTCACATTCACAGCTCACAGTCACGCCTCACAGTCACATCTCACAGTCACGTCTCGCAGTCACATCTCACATTCATGTCTCACAGTCACATCTCGCATTCATGTCTCAAAGTCACATATCACAGTCACGTCTCACAGTTATATCTCGCTTTCACGTATAATAGTCACTTATCACAGTCACGCCTTGCAGTCACATCTCACAGTCAAGTTTCGCAGTCACATCTCAAAGTCACATCTCAAATTCACGTTTCACAGTCATGTCTCACAGTCACATCTCACTTTCACGTTTCACAGTCACATATCACAGTCACGCCTTTCAGTCACATCTATCGCAGTCATGTATCACAGTCACATATCACAGTCATATCTCACAGTCATGTCTATCGCAGTCACACCTCACAAACACATCTCAGTCACATCTTGCATTCATGCCATGCATTCACAACTCACAGTCACATCTTACAGTCACGTCTATCGCAGTCACATCTCACAGTCACATCTCGCATTCACGTATTATAGTCACTTATCACAGTCACATCTCGCAGTCAAGTTTTGCAGTCACATCTCAAAGTCACATCTCAAATTCACGTTTCACAGTCACATATCACAGTCACGCCTTGCAGTCACATCTATCACAGTCATGTCTCACAGTCACATCTCAGTAACATCTCACATTCACGTTTTACAGTCACATATCACAGTCATGCCTTGCAGTCACATGTATCGCAGTCATGTATCACAGTCACATCTCACAGTCATATCTCACAGTCACATCTATCGCAGTCACGTCTCACAGTCACATCTTGTATTCACGTATTATAGTCACTTATCATAGTCACGCCTTGCAGTCACATCTCGCAGTCAAGTTTCCCAGTCACGTCTCACAGTCACATCTCACATTCATGTCTCAAAGTCACATATCACAGTCACGTCTCACAGTTATATCTCACATTCACGTATTATAGTCACTAATCACAGTCACGCCTTGCAGTCACATCTCACAGTCAAGTTTTGCAGTCACATCTCAAAGTCACGTTTCACAGTCACATCTATCACAGTCATGTCTCACAGTCACATTCACGTTTCACAGTCACATATCACAGTCACGCCTTTCAGTCACATCTATCGCAGTCATGTATCACAGTCACATATCACAGTCATATCTCACAGGCATGTCTATCGCAGTCACACCTCACAAACACATCTCAGTCACATCTTGCATTCATGCCATGCATTCACAACTCACAGTCACATCTTACAGTCACGTCTATCGCAGTCACATCTCACAGTCACATCTCCCAGTCACATCTCGCATTCATGTATTATAGTCACTTATCACAGTCAAGCCTTGCAGTCACATCTCGCAGTCAAGTTTCACAGTCACATCTCAAATTCACGTTTCACAGTCACATATCACAGTCACGCCTTGCAGTCACATCTATCACAGTCATGTCTCACAGTCACATCTCAGTCACATCTCACATTCACGTTTTACAGTCACATATCACAGTCATGCCTTGCAGTCACATCTATCGCAGTCATGTATCACAGTCACATCTCACAGTCACATCTATCGCAGTCACGTCTCACAGTCACATCTCACATTCATGTTTTATAGTCACTTATCACAGTCACGCCTTGCAGTCACATCTCGCAGTCAAGTTTTGCAGTCACATCTCAAAGTCACATCTCGAATTCATGTTTCACGGTCACACATCACAGTCACGCCTTGCAGTCACATCTATCACAGTCACATCTCACATTCACGTTTTACAGTCACATATCACGGTCATGCCTTGCAGTCACATCTATTGCAGTCATGTATCACAGTCACATTTCACAATCACATCTCACAGTCACATCTTGTATTCATACCATGCAGTCACAACTCACAGTCACATCTTACAGTCACATCTATCGCAGTCACATCTCGCAGTCATGCCTCGCAGTCACATAGTCATGTCTTAGTCACACTTCGCAGTCATGTCTCATAGTCACAACTCTCAGTCGCATCTATTGCAGTGATGCCTCGCAGTCACATCTCACAGTCACGCATCCCAATCATGCCTTATAGCTACGTCTCACAGTCACATCTCACAGTCACTTCTTGCAATTACGTCTCACAGTCACACCTCACAGCCTTGTCTCGCAGTCACATCTCACAGTCACGTCTCACAATCGTACCTCACAGTTGACACGCCGCTCCACTCTAGCTGTTGCTAGTGGTGTGGCGTCTCCCTCCCTGCTCGTTGTCAGGGGCTGTGTCAGGTCTGAAAGCGTGCGGTGCTTACTTTATCGCCGCACACTCCTCTCTCTAATGCCGGCCCGTATTCCTGTGGTACGAATCCTGCGCCTATGTTAGTTGCTCAGAACGATCTATCACTGCCCAAGTATAGGTGTTACTTTGTGTGCTCCTGGGTATGATAGATCATTATTCTCTGGATTGCCTTATTGTTGTTGAACCCTGCCTGTCTGACTACTCTGCCAGTTAACCCCTAAATTGCTGGATTGATATACTGCTGCTGAACTCTGCTTGTCTGACCACTCTGCCTGTTAACCCCTAAATTGCTGGATTTTCCTGTCATGTGCAAGGGATATTCCCTATCGTTCAGTCTCGACGCCGGGATAAGAAGACTACTGGCCGAGTTCGGTCTGATAGTGGAATATCCCACGAGCAACAGTCATGTCTCACAGACACCTATCACAGTCACGTCTTGCAGTCAGATCTCTCATTCACGTCTCGCAGTCTCGTCTCGATAGTTCAAAGCTGATGAGATCTCAATTTTTTTTCTTTTCTTTTCCTTTTTTTTTAAGATTTTCTTTCTTCCACACGTTAGAGGGCACTGTTTTACAAAGAATGTCTAAACAATGTTTTAAACAATTTTCTCATTTACGTTTATTATAAAATTTTCTTCGTTCTTTTTTATCTTTTTGTTTACAAGCAGGGAAGTAAGCTCAGGAGTGTGCATGTGCCAGGAACACTATATGGCAGCAGTTTTGCACAAATGTTATCCATGTGCAAGAGCACTAGAGGGCAGCACTATTTCCTGTCATGTAGTATTAATGTTATCCATATGCAAGAGCACTAGAGGGCAGCACTATTTCCTGTCATGTAGTGCAAATATTATCCATGTGCAAGAGCACTAGAGGGCAGCACTATTTCCTGTCATGTAGTACTAATGTTATCCATATGCAAGAGCACTAGAGGGCAGCACTATATCCTGTCATGTAGTACTAATGTTATCCATATGCAAGAGCACTAGAGGGCAGCACTATTTCCTGTCATGTAGTACTAATGTTATCCATATGCAAGAGCACTAGAGGGCAGCACTATTTCCTGTCATGTAGTACTAATGTTATCCATATGCAAGAGCACTAGAGGGCAGCACTATTTCCTGTCATGTAGTACTAATGTTATCCATATGCAAGAGCACTAGAGGGCAGCACTATTTCCTGTCATGTAGTACTAATGTTATCCATATGCAAGACTACTAGAGGGCAGCACTATTTCCTGTCATGTAGTACTAATGTTATCCATATGCAAGAGCACTAGAGGGCAGCACTATTTCCTGTCATGTAGTACTAATGTTATCCATATGCAAGAGCACTAGAGGGCAGCACTATTTCCTGTCATGTAGTACTAATGTTATACACTAGCAAGAGCACTAGAGGGCAGCACTATTTCCTGTCATGTAGTACTAATGTTATACACTAGCAAGAGCACAAGATGGCAGCACTATTTCCTGTCATGTAGTACTAATGTTATCCATATGCAAGAGCACTAGAGGGCAGCACTATATCCTGTCATGTAGTACTAATGTTATCCATATGCAAGAGCACTAGAGGGCAGCACTATTTCCTGTCATGTAGTACTAATGTTATCCATATGCAAGAGCACTAGAGGGCAGCACTATTTCCTACCATGTAGTACTAATGTTATCCATGTACAAGAGCACTAGAGGGCAGCACTATTTCCTGTCATGTAGTACTAATGTTATCCATATGCAAGAGCACTAGAGGGCAGCACTATTTCCTGTCATGTAGTACTAATGTTATCCATATGCAAGAGCACTAGAGGGCAGCACTATATCCTGTCATGTAGTACTAATGTTATCCATGTGCAAGAGCACTAGAGGGCAGCACTATATCCTGTCATGTAGTACTAATGTTATCCATGTGCAAGAGCACTAGAGAGCAGCACTATTTCCTGTCATGTAGTACTAATGTTATCCATATGCAAGAGCACTAGAGGGCAGCACTATTTCCTGTCATGTAGTACTAATGTTATCCATATGCAAGAGCACTAGAGGGCAGCACTATTTCCTGTCATGTAGTACTAATGTTATCCATATGCAAGACTACTAGAGGGCAGCACTGTTTCCTGTCATGTAGTACTAATGTTATCCATATGCAAGAGCACTAGAGGGCAGCACTATTTCCTGTCATGTAGTACTAATGTTATCCATATGCAAGAGCACTAGAGGGCAGCACTATATCCTGTCATGTAGTACTAATGTTATCCATGTGCAAGAGCACTAGAGGGCAGCACTATTTCCTGTCA
Organism: Bombina bombina; assembly: GCF_027579735.1. Classification (NCBI taxonomy): domain Eukaryota; kingdom Metazoa; phylum Chordata; class Amphibia; order Anura; family Bombinatoridae; genus Bombina; species Bombina bombina. The sequence continues at coordinate 17,073,714 of NC_069508.1, forward strand.
TGTAGTACTTATGTTATACATTAGCAAGAGCACTAGAGGGCAGCACTATTTCCTGTCATGTAGTACTAATGTTATCCATATGCAAGAGCACTAGAGGGCAGCACTAATTCCTGTCATGTAGTACTAATGTTATCCATATGCAAGAGCACTAGAGGGCAGCACTATTTCCTGTCATGTAGTACTAATGTTATCCATATGCAAGAGCACTAGAGGGCAGCACTATTTCCTGTCATGTAGTACTAATGTTATCCATATGCAAGAGCACTAGAGGGCAGCACTATTTCCTGTCATGTAGTACTAATGTTATCCATATGCAAGAGCACTAGAGGGCAGCACTGTTTCCTGTCATGTAGTACTAATGTTATACATTAGCAAGAGCACTAGAGGGCAGCACTATTTCCTACCATGCACTGCACCAGACACTTGCCCAGGAATCTCTCTAACAAACAAAAGCCATGGGAACAAAGCAAATTTGATAATTGGAGTAAATTGGATTTTTCAAAAACAAAAATTGTAATAGATTAAAAAAAACTTAATGCTTTAATACAAAGCTGGTAATGCCTCATTCAATGCCTCATCTGATGTTACTCTTTCTTAGCTCTGGGACAGTTTGTTGAATTCAGTATAAAGCGTTTACTGCGGAATTGGAGAAGGTCAGAGAGGGCTATCACTGGCTAGGGTTAGATTTAGATACGTTTGGTCATGACGTGAACTTACCTAAGCAAATAGGTGGTTCGCTCCATACTCCATTCTCACATTTGAGTCTTGAGTTCCCTTGAAGCACATAAAAGTTTGGGCACCGATACTGCACTTCCTCTCCTGTAGTGTACGTTTCCTTTCTCAATTGAATTATATCGCCATAATTTACTGAAGGGGCTGGGCCACATTTCTTTACTATAAATAAAACAAACCATTGAAGCATTAATGAAGCCAAAATAAAGCTCCAGAGTTTTTTTGAAAATATGAAGCAGAACGGTCAGTCTGCCCATAAACAAATCCTGATTTTCTAAGTCAAATAATTCACTGTTTTCCTGCAACACAACTGTAAAACTGGATTATATGTGCACCTTTATTAATGTAATCTGAACCATTTGTGATATACACACTAGGGTGACCACCAGACGTCCTGTTTTTAGCAGATTGTCCTGTTTTTTTTTAACACAATGTCCCTTTGTTCCCAGAACTTATTTATTTTTTATTATACAGTATTTGTGTCTATCACAGTGCTATAAGCATGAACTATCTGCAGTGAGGGATCTACACTTCTCTGCTTGCTATAAAAAGAGGATGGAGACGTTTGTGCAGCATTTTGGTGGTGTCTGATTGGGGGCTGATCTGCAGGGAGACACTAGCTGAACAATAGAGAGAGATGAAAAGCAGAGACAGAGCTGAACAGGAGAGAGAGAGAGAGTAGGGGAGAGAGAGACTAGCTGAACAATAGAGAGAGATGAAAAGCAGAGACAGAGCTGAACAGGAGAGAGAGAGAGAGAGAGAGTAGGGGAGAGAGAGACTAGCTGAACAATAGAGAGAGATGAAAAGCAGAGACAGAGCTGAACAGGAGAGAGAGAGAGTAGGGGAGAGAGAGACTAGCTGAACAGTAGAGAGAGATGAAAAGCAGAGACAGAGCTGAACAGGAGAGAGAGAGAGAGAGAGAGAGAGAGAGAGAGAGAGAGAGAGAGAGACTAGCTGAACAATAGAGAGAGATGAAAAGCAGAGACAGAGCTGAACAGGAGAGAGAGAGAGAGAGTAGGGGAGAGAGAGATTAGCTGAACAATAGAGAGAGATGAAAAGCAGAGACAGAGCTGAACAGGAGAGAGAGAGAGTAGGGGAGAGAGAGACTAGCTGAACAGTAGAGAGAGATGAAAAGCAGAGACAGAGCTGAACAGGAGAGAGAGAGAGAGAGAGAGAGAGACTAGCTGAACAATAGAGAGAGATGAAAAGCAGAGACAGAGCTGAACAGGAGAGAGAGAGAGTAGGGGAGAGAGAGACTAGCTGAACAGTAGAGAGAGATGAAAAGCAGAGACAGAGCTGAACAGGAGAGAGAGAGAGAGAGAGAGAGAGAAAGAGAGAGAGAGAGAGAGAGAGAGAGACTAGCTGAACAATAGAGAGAGATGAAAAGCAGAGACAGAGCTGAACAGGAGAGAGAGAGAGGGGAAAGAGAGACTAGATGAACAATAGAGATGAAAAGCAGAGACAGAGCTGAACAGGATAGAGAGAGAGTAAGGAAAAGAGAGAGAGAAAGAGAGAGAGAGAGATAGAGAGTAGCTGAACAACAGGGATAGATGAAAAGCAGAGACAGAGCTGAAAAGGAGAGAGAGAGAGAGAGAGAGAGAGAGAGAGTAGGGGAGAGACAGAGAGAACAAGAGTGAGAGATAGTTGGGGGGAGAGAGTAGGGAGAGAGAGAGTAGGGGAGAGAGAGTTGGGGGGGATAGAGAGTAGGGAGAGAGAAAGAGAGTAGGGGAGAGAGAGAGAAAAGAAGAGAGAGAGAGTTGGGGGGGGGAGAGAGTAGGGGATAGAGAGAGAAAAAGAGAGAGAGTTGGGGGAGAGAGAGTAGGGGGAGAGAGAGTAGGGGGAGAGAGAGAAGGAGGAGAGAGAGAGTAGGGGGAGTAAGAGAGAAGGGGGAGAGAGAAAGTTGAACAGCAGAGATATCACTCTGTGAGTTTATGTTTAGTAGCTACAAATGTACCTTATTGTGACGTGACATCGGTTGTGAATATTATATTTATATTACCAGATGTTAGGGTGTTTAAGAGGCAGAAGAAACGCAATAAAAATATAAAATAAAGAAGGCCATACATAAATAGTCTTCTGCCTAATCACCAGTTACAACTGGCAGGATGTATAGTTTATTATGCCTGGTATATATTGTTATCTGTGGGTTTTAAGCAGGTTTCATTTAAAAAGTTAATAACAGTGATAACAGTGTCTGATATTATTTTCATTCAATATTTAATTTAAAATAAATGGTTTGAAATGCAACAACCAAAACCTAGTCTAATGAATCCTTATTATCTTGAGTATGTCCCATGTCATTGATGAAGTGTCCCCTTTTCCCCCCTCAGATCTGGTCACCATAATATACACCCTCTTCTGCAAGTGTAGCACTATCTATTCAGAATTAATCACAAGGTTTAAACAGGGGCTCCATGTAAGAAGCAGTGTAAGCCCTGGCATTAGACTTGCTCGCTCAGGGTGATTGACAGGTCATTCTCTTACATGATTGGTCATGCGAGAGAAGAGGCGGGCATTACACGGAGTGTGTAACGATGCATATGGGCCAGCGGATGAACTGATCAGCTGCCTGTATGCAGTGAAGGCGTGCAGACAACTTCTTAAAGTGAAGGTAAAGTTTATTAAATTCGAATATATATCAATTAATTATTTCACCATAGAATAAGCTAATCGATAACTTTATTTTATATATATGTTTTTATTTTTCTTGTATTTATATCTATATATTTCCCTAACGTTTCAACGATAACTCCTCCCAACCTCTATTTTTGGATAATAGGTGCGGTGACGTATAAAGTGGTCCCACCCGCTCTATACGTAATATCATAAGAGTGTTCACGATGAACATTCTAAATGCGCATGCGCAAATCTGACATAGCAATCACAAATGCGCATGCGATAGTCAGCGAAACAAACGGGAACGCGCTTGTACTCAGAGATGAAGACTGTAGCGCATGCGCATAGCACCAATAGGCGGATGACGTGGGGTCACAGCTGCCTAACGGCCAGATTTTCCACTGCCTGATCTAAAAACGTGACCAGGACATAAAACCCCCCCCCAAAAAAAAGGGTTGATTTTGTGGAGCTGAAAAAAGGGAATTAAAACCAAGATTACTGGATTTATAATAAATATTTTAAAAAATCATGAATGAAACTCCTATTTATTTCTAACAAAGAATTGGATTGTGGATCAGCGTCAAGGTCACTTTAAGTTAAGAAGCTTGTCTGCATGTCAGTGAATACATGGGGGCCGATTTATCATTGTCTGTGCGACATGATACGCTGTAGCGTATCATGTTCGACAGACATCGCTGAATGCCGACAGCATATTCTGTCGGCATTTATCATTGCACAAGCAGTTCTTATGAACTGTTTGTGCAATGCCGCCCTCTGCAGATTCGGTAGCAGGGGTTGTCAATCAGCCCGATCGTATAGGATCGGGCGGATTTCAGACCGCAGCCTCAGAGGCATCGGATAAGTTATGGAACTGCTTCATAACTGCTGTTTCTGGCGAGCCTGAAGACTCGTGCGAAAACAGGGGCATCAGGGGCCATTTGGCCTTTGATAAATCGGCCCCATGGGGTCTTAGAGGAAGAGAATAGAAGACTTATAGCAGACACTGATAACTTTTGTAGATAGGTATACGCCAAGGTTTGCAGAGCACTGGAATCAGTGTCAGAACACATACATACCGAACCACGGTGGAAGGAACTTTATTGGGCCCCAAATTCATAAAACTCATAATTATTATTACTTTTATAGTGGGAACCCTAATTAATAAATGCAATATATATATAATCATCAATTACAGAGGTAAAATGTTGCCAGTTTAGCTTAAGTTGGATGTAAGACCACACCTGGACTATAAGAAGCTTTTATAGCTGGTGGAGTAGTGGCCCTCCCTGCTCTTAAAACACTCCACTCCAGGGAGCCAGAACAATATTTACAGCTTACCCAGGCTCATACACATAACATTTTCTTGAGGTTTAAGGGAGACAAAACAAAGCAAACTTGGTCTGATTTATCTTCCATTCACTACCAAACCAGGCTTTCTGCCACAATGTGCATTGGAAATCTCAGCACAATGCATGAAAACCATGTAAAACCTTGTATACATTTTTAAAAAATAGCAAACCCATGTTGTTTATGTGGCTTGGTCTGGTTTTGAATACTAAGTGCCTATATTTCATGTGGATTTCACACAGATTTTTATTTAAGATTGATTTTCAATTGGTCTGTATGTGAGAACACAAATGAGATGCATGTCCCCTGTTTGCTATATCACTAAGGGCCTTGTAAAGAATTTGATAGCTTGATTTATATATAACAGCATTGGAACCCTTTGCAGTCATCTAGATGAAAACATGTAAAATCATATTTCTGCAAGATTCTTGTTTAATAAAGAGTTATACTGTATATTTACTGTAAATATGTAACATTACAATGTTCTCCACATAGCAGAATATCTTCTGTGAATTTAAAAATAGATATTCCTATATATCTGTATATATCTATACCTATATATAATTATGTATATACAGGGATAGTTATATATTTGTGCAAAATCCATCAGATATATATTTAATATCTCTTTAAGAATAAATAGAACATATTTTGCTATGTGCAGAACATTGGATTATGAAATATCTTCTTATGTTGCGCTTTTAAATAACCCGTGATCATGGTTGCGAGATTTGTCAGTTGTATTTTTTTATTTTCTTTTACTTTTTCGGCTCCATTGACGTCCATAGGGGAATGCGATTTTGCGTTTGTGACTTCTGAAAGTCCATTTGTTACTGCAACATTACGAACGTGAAAATGCAAACGTTTTGCTTTCAATGTATAATACAAGTGCAAAAAATTACTTCCAGCGGTTTTAACGTTTCAGTGCAACGCAAACTATCACTCCACTCGTAAGCTGGCACAAAATGTTTAATGATACATAAATAAAATAAACTTTGAAATAAATGTTCCTTTTTTTTTTTTTTTGCCCTGTTTTTCCTGTAATTTAATGTAGACAATTACAGTGTTACAGAGAGGCAGAATGGTAATTGCGTGGGATGATAATTAAGGTATTTTTAGAGCACCAACAGATTCCCGCAGCACTAGAATACAAATTAAGGCCATTAACCTAATGGACACTCACATGATATGTGACCCAGATCTGTAAATACAGGTATGATAAGAAATATTTCGAGAAAAACATACATAAAAAAAAAAGATATTGGCATTTAATATGTAACAAATAGGTTGCAAAAGATGGTAGGAACATTCCGTAAAAGTTAATCCTTAACACAAATACTGGAAGTGTTGCAGGAACATCCCGTAAACCATAAAAAAAACCAAAAAAAAATGACAGTGTATGTCTAAATATTTAAGAAAGTTTTATACTACAAATAGAACTTTATATTTTGGGCATTAAGGAGAGATGCCTGTTGAGTGTTAAAAGGAGATGTGTGTTGGGTATTAAGCTGATGTGTGTTGGGTATTAAGCTGATGTGTGTTGGGTATTAAGCTGATGTGTGTTGGGTATTAAGCTGATGTGTGTTGGGTATTAAGCTGATGTGTGTTGGGTATTAAGCTGATGTGTGTTGGGTATTAAGCTGATGTGTGTTGGGTATTAAGCTGATGTGTGTTGGGTATTAAGCTGATGTGTGTTGGGTATTAAACTGATGTGTGTTGGGTATTAAGCTGATGTGTGTTGGGTATTAAGCTGATGTGTGTTGGGTATTAAACTGATGTGTGTTGGGTATTAAGCTGATGTGTGTTGGGTATTAAGCTGATGTGTGTTGGGTATTAAGCTGATGTGTGTTGGGTATTAAGCTGATGTGTGTTGGGTATTAAACTGATGTGTGTTGGGTATTAAGCTGATGTGTGTTGGGTATTAAGCTGATGTGTGTTGGGTATTAAGCTGATGTGTGTTGGGTATTAAGCTGATGTGTGTTGGGTATTAAGCTGATGTGTGTTGGGTATTAAGCTGATGTGTGTTGGGTATTAAGCTGATATGTGTTGGATGTTAAAGGACCACTAAACTCATCAGAATTGCATAGTCAATAAATGCATCATAAACAGAGAATGCAAAAGCACCTAGTTGAATTTGAACTGAGTAGTAAAGTTTTTTCTGACAAATGTCAATAACCTAGATTACGAGTTTTGCATTCGTGTTTTAACGCTGAAAAAATTGTAATTTCAGTGTTAAAACAGCACTGCAGCCATTACAAGTCTTGTCGGTATAGCTGTACCATAAGCCTTTTAGCCTGTAATGCAACGTCAGTCCCGCACACGTAAAAATTACGTATTTTCATGGGACTTCCATAGCGCAGCCATTACGAGTTTTGCAGTGAGTCTAAAAAGCTTGCGTTACACCCTATAACGACATGATCCGTACCGCCATCTGAGAGCAGTAGTTATGAGTTTTACGCAACAAAACTCTTACATAAAACTCATAACTAAAGTGTTACAAAGTATACTAAACACCCATAAACTACCTATAAATCCCTAAACCGAGGCCCTCCCGCCTCACAAATACTATTTTAAACTTATTAACCCCTAATCTGCTGCTCCTGACATCGCCGCCAATACTACATTTTATTAACCGATCATGTCTAATACAATACTTCATGCTAAAAGTAGCCACCCAAAACACACTGGGTTTGGTGTGGCAAAAGGGCAGTTTATGCGGATTAAATGAAACTGCTCAAACAATACGGATTTCCTGATAGAGAGTGAGAAATTCAGATAGTCTCTGTTACAGAGAGGATATCGGCCCAAGACCGTTAATCGAGCTCTTTTAGAGGTTACTCGTATGGATCGGGCAGTTTTGATAAGTGATAGGACCACATATAGACAAAGTAGGTTTGACTCTACAAGACCAGTTTTCTCGACAACTTTTAGCCGTCAATTCAATGAAATATGTGGTATTATTAAAAAGCATTTGCCCATAGTCTCGGCCGAGGATAGCCTAAAGGACTATATTGATCGCGGTTGCAACTTTGTGTCTTGAAAAGGTTGCACCTTAGGCAATATCCTGTCCCCCAGCCAACTGTGAAAAGTAGAAACATATACAAGCAGTTGGCTTACAGGAAAAGGTCATTTTATATGCAACTTTGGTAATTGCATTGCATGCTCTTACGTACATATGGGATACATTTTTCAATCTAGAGCTACAAACAGAGTATATCGACATGAGAGCTGCAGTACCTGCCGTAGCACTTATGTTGTTTATCTAATTGAATGTGAGAGGTGTAGGCTCCAGTACACAGGATGATATTAAAAACATCATAGTTGAATGTTCAGATTAAGCGCAACATTTCATTAATTATAATAACCAAGATGTTTCCTCTTTGAGCTGGCAAGTCATTGAGATAGTGCGCCTTAAGCAAAGAGGAGGTGACAAGAATAGACGGCTGCTCTACAGAGAGGCGTTCTGGATTTTCCAGTTACAAACAAGAAGACCACTAGGATTAAACATTGAGGGGGATGTCATTAATTTTTGGAAGCGTAGTTGAAAAATTAGATTCTAATGTTTTTTAATCACATGAGATACCGTAAAACATATAGTTTCTCTATACTAGATTGACTAAACTTAGAGATAATTGTACAGTTGATCAAACACAAATCCATATTTATGTACACCTATAGCATTATCTGCTCTTATGAATGAGCAAGTTGGTTTGTACTTATTATTCAATGGCAATTGGCCAGTATATACGTTTAATTATTTATTGAGGCATATGCTGAGAAATATAAACAGTTTTAGATCTTCATGTATAGAAATATATATTCTTGGTGATTATTAAATATTGTTCTATATTATCTAGCTGTTAGCAAGCATGCTCACATTGAAAAATGTTTCCTTTAAGGTATAAATGTATGGGATGTTCTGGTAGTTCATATGGAATCACATAATACAATGACATATGTCAATTTAACGGATCAGTAGCACCTTACATAAATCTATCACCCCTGTTTTATACCTAATATGATTGGATTTAATCCATGGGGTAAATTTGCATAGAAGTATACAATCTAGAAAGTGTTTTACATTATCTAAGAGTTAACAAAAATGCCCATACTGAAAAATGTTTTCTTCAAGGTATAAATTCATGGGATGCGCTAATAATATATATGGAATCATATGATGTAATGACATATGTAAATTTAACGGATGGGATCAGTAGCACTTTTCACAAATTTAACAATACTGTTTTATATCTAATATGTTTAGATGGCAATCCATGAGTTAAATTTCCCAAGCAGTTCCAATTAGAGCAATTAACGGATTAGCAAATAAGATTTCATCTTAACCTATAGCCATTTCGGCTATTATGTATTTAAAGAGGGCTGTTACAAGGTTTTTTTATGTCTATGAATAAGGCCAGGGGGCCGAAACGTGTAAGACGTATCAAGGACTAAGCTGACATTAATCCCTGGATTTTAAGATTTTTTGTATCAATAAAATGACTTTTAATCAAAGCGCTATTTGTCTTGACTCGCTGGTGTTCTATGGTTTTTGCATTTTATTAACCCCTATTCCGCCGCTCCCCGACATCGCCGCCACTATGCTAAAGTTATTAATCCCTATTCCCCCGCACCCCAACATCGCCCACACTATAATAAATCTATTAACCACTATTCCGCTGCTCCCCGCCACCGCCGCCACTATAATAAACCTATTAACCCCTAAACCGAAAGCCCCCCACAATGAAATATACTAAAATTAAACTATTAACCCCTAAACCGAAAGCCCCCTACATTGCAATAAACTAATTTAAACTAGTAACCCCTAAACCTAACACTCCCCTAACTTTATATTAAAATTACAATTTCCCTATCTTAAATTAAATTAAAACTTACCTGTCAAATTAAAACAAAACTAAGTTTAAACTAAAATTAAACTAACTACCAATAAAAGAAAACTAAAATACACATTAAAAAAATCCTAACACTACTATAAAAATTACAAAATATCTAATTACAAAAAAGAAAAAATACTAAATTAAAAAAGTAACAAACACTAAATTACGAAAAATAACAAACGAAATGATCAAAAATAAAAAATAATTACACCTAATCTAATAGCCCTATAAAATAGAAAAGCCCAACCAAAATAAAAAAAAAAACCCTAGCCTACAATAAACTACCAATAGCCCTTAAAAGAGCCTTTTGTAGGGCATTATCCTAAGTTAAACAGCTCTTTTACCTGTAAAAACCCCCACAAAGACCCCCCAACAGTAAAACCCACCACCCTACCAACCCCCAAAATAAAAAATCCTAACTCTAACAAAAACCTAAGCTACCCATTGCCCTGAAAAGGGCATTTGTATGGGCATTGCCCTTAAAAGGGCATTTAGCTCTTTTGCATTGCACTGAAAAGGGCATTTAGCTATTTTAAGAAAAGCCCAAACCATAAACTAAAAAAAACCCCCACCTTAAAAAGTTTAAAAAAAACCTAACACTAACCCCTCTTTAGGTACTCACAGTTGTTGAAGTCCCGCTTGAACGATCCTCATCCCGGTGGCTCCATCTTCATCCAGACGGCACCTTCATCCTGATGGCTCAATCTTCATCCATTGCGGTACCGGCATCTTCTTCATCCCTGCGGAGGCGGAGCGGTGATGCACGGAGGCGGAGGTCCAGGCGAAGGTCCACGTCGGAGGTCCAGGCGAAGGTCCAAGGCAGAGGTCCAGGCGGACGTGCAAGGTGGAGGTCCATCGATCGGACGTGGAGGTCCTCTTCATGCGAATGTCCGCCACACACTGAGGATTGAAATGCAAGGTACCCCTTTTATACTGGGGGTACCGTTGCATTCCTATTGGCTGAAATATTTGAATCAGCCAATAGGAATTAGGGCTGCTAAAATCCTATTGGCTGTTCAAATCAGCCAATAGGATTAAAGCAGCTCTCATTCTATTGGCTGATTCGAATCAGCTAATAGAATGAAAGCTGCTTAAATCCTATTGGAGCCGCCGGGATGAAGATCGATCAAGCGGGACTTCAACAACTGTGAGGACCTAAAGAGGGGTTAGTGTTAGGTTTTTTAAAACTGTTTAAGGTGTTTTTTTTTTTTTAGTTTATGGCTTTTTCAGGGCAATGTGTAGATTAGGTTTTTTAGATAGATTTTTTTATTTTGTGGGTTTGAGGGGGTGGGGGTTTGTAATGTTAGTGGGTCTTTGTATATTTTTTTCAGGTAAAAGAGCTGTTTAACTCAGGGCAATGCACGACAAAAGACCCTTTTAAGAGGCCAAAAAAAGACGATTTTAAGGGCCCTTGGTAGTTTATTCTACATTAGGTTTCTTTTATTTTGGGGTGTTTTTTTTTTTAAATTTATTAGAATAGGAATAATTGTTATTATTTTGGATAATTTGTTTGTTATTTTTTGTAATGGTAGGTTTTTTATTTTTTGTAATTTTAGTGTTTTTTTTATTTTTTTGTAATGTTAGATTTTAGTTTAAGGCAGCCTAGGTTTTATTTCACAGGTAAGTTTGTATTTATTTTAAGTAGGTAGTTAGTAAATAGTTAATTACTATTTACTAACTAGTCTACCAAGTTAAAATAAAAACAAACTTACCTATGGAATAAAAATAAAACCTAAGCTAGCTACAATAAAACTATTAGTTATATTGTAGCTAGCTTGGGTTTTATTTCACAGGTAAGTAAGTATTTAGTTTTAAATAGGTATTGTTTAGTTAATAATTATAACTTTAATTTAGGTCTATTTTAATTATGTTAAAGTTAGGGGGTGTTAGGTTTAGGGTTAAGGTTAGGGTTAGGGGTTAATAGTTTAATTTAGGTTGTTGCAATGTGGGGGGCTGGTGGTTTAGGGGTTAATAGGCTTATTTAGTGGTAGTGATGTGGGAGGCCAGAGGTTTAGGGGTTAATAGCTTTATTTATTGGCGGCGATGTCGGGGAGCGGCGGAATAGGGGTTAATAGATTTATTATAGTGTGGGCGATGTTGGGGTGTGATGGAATGGGGTTAATAACTTTAGTATAGTGGCAGCGATATTGGGAGCGGCACATTAGGGGTCAATAGATTTATTTAGGTGGTGGCGATATCGTGAGCGCCAGATTAGGGGTTATTAACTTTATTTAGGTGTCAGCGATGTCGGGGGCAGCAGATTAGGGGTGTTTAGACGTAGGGTTTATGTTAGGGTGTTACGTTTATAATTAACTTTTTTTTCCCTATAGACATCAATGAGACTGTGTTACAGAGCTTTTTATTCTGTGATCGCAGGTGTTAAGTGTTTTTCTAACCCGCTCTCCCCATTGATCTCTAGGGGAAAGCGTTCATGAGCACGTCAAAACAGCGCTTGTATTTTGTGCGGTATGGAGCTCAACGCAACCATATCGCATGCACAAGCCGGCTGTTTCAAAACTTGTAATGGCTGCGCTATAGAGGGTGAAATAACACAACTTTTGTTGCGTTCGTTAAAAACCCTATAGCACGCATAACTCGTAATCTACCTGAGTGTTAGTTATATTTTTCTTCCCAATGCATCATGTGACAGCCATCAACCAATCACAAAATGCATATACATATATCCTGTGAATCTTGCACATGCTTAGTAGGAGCTAGTGCCCCAGAAAGTGTGCATATATAAAGATTGTGCCTATTTAGATAATGGAAGTGTATGGGAAAGTTGTTTAAAATAGTTTGCTCTGGGGGTTGTCTGGGCAGCCACCGAACATGGCCGCAATATCAGTAGCTCAAGGAGATACCTAAGATATCTGCTGAATATCAACGGTTTACAGCGACTTTCCTATCTGTGAAAACTAGATTTAAGTATCTCATCTACTCCTTCGATAAATAATTGAATCTGTTGTGTAAGTGATCCCTGTGCACCAATCCGGACCGCTGAGATCTGTTGCGGCGGCCAACACCAAAGATCTTGGCACCCCCCAGATATCTGTATAGGGCAGTAGTGTAACTGCTTCAAATAATATTCAAAAGGTGCAACTCTGCAAGGTTATTACTTCTGAGTCTAGACTGCTGGAGGAGATAATAATGGAGGCAGTCGCATGATGGGAGGCAACAGTGACCGAGTCGATCACCAGATATTTTAGAGAGCTGGAGCATGACTTATTGGCAATCCTATTTCAATACAAGGTCTCGGCCACTTCACCCTTTAGAAAGTGTAAACAAGATATCGGAACAGAGATGGACCCTGAGATGACCTGTAAGGAGAAGATTGACTCACGCAAATGACCGACATCTGGGCAAACTAAATCTCCATACTTTTGTGCCACTTCTAATACCCCCACAGACGGACCGAAAAGACATATCAACAAAAACCTCCATACTCTCAACTACACCAACTCAGAAATTGTGGCAAGCGGATACTACCACTTTCATGGAGATTCTACCGCAACTAAGACTATGTCAGGATGCCAGGAATCAGACTGAGACGAGAAGTGCAAAAATAATCACACTTTTATTAATAGCAAAAAATAATAAAAAGTCCACAAGTCAAATAACAAGCCAGGAATCAAAACCAGAGCTGGTAGTCAGACGAGCTGAGTCAGGAGTCAAAGCGAATAGTCAGATGAGTCAAGTCAGGAGCCAAAGCGAGTAGCCAGACGAGCCTGAATCAGGAACAAAGAGAACAACAGAGTCAGGAACAAGCCAGGGATCAGGAACCAGGAGGGATGTCAGACAGCCAGGTAATACACAGGAGCTCTCACAAACAGGTCTGAGACAACGCAAGGGCAAAGCATACTGAACAGAGGCCCTTAAATAATAAGTGATGACATCACAATTCTGAGACTGCATCCTGTCTCACACGGATGATGTACACCAGTCTGGCCATAAAAGGAAGTGCAGTAAATGAGAAACATCACACAGTATGCACCAGAGTCAGCAAGAGAGGTGAGTAAAATGGCTGCCAGCAGCACATGGCAAACAAAACAGGGAAAAAACCCTGACAGACTAGCAGTGGGAGCCCGACTAGCCATGACGCTCCTACAGGAATGTCCGGTCATGATCCCTTGAACAGCTTTACTGATACAGTAAGGAATAATTCTACTTCTGTGTGAGGTCTATCTTGCAACAGTTTGACATCTACATACTATAAACATAGCAGAATGTTTGTCAATCCCTCTCCAAATGTGGCTCTTCTCAGATCCGGTTCGGAGAGATCACACCGACTAGATTTGGAATGGAAACGAACCGATGTTTTTATGGGTGCAATAACAATCACAGTGAGAATCGGCGTGGGATAATTGTGAGACTTCTAGAGAGGCCCTTGGTAGCTCTCCTTTGCAAGTATCAAAGTATAATGCCGAGGTCTTACATTGGGTGAACACGCAAGTCATAATTCTATGGTTCCTATTTTGTATTGCCATATTTAAACATATATTTGCTTATAGCTTTAGTAGATGATTATTCAACTGAGTTTTTCAGAAAATGTTTTTTATGTGTATATATATTCTTTGGAGACTACTATGTAATAATATTTGTATGAGTTTATTCTGTATCAAATACCCAGATTCTAAACTACATTGCTGGTCAAATAGCAGTTTCATACCATGAGGTTTATCCCCCAACCACCTTAATACTCTCCTCAGGATAAGTTGATTGGGGTCTGGTGTTGTTGTGTTGCCTGCGGCCGGGGCAACATGGCTCTGTCATAATATATTTGGCATATGTACTAGACCTTTCTGTATCACACTACTGTATATGAATATCTCAAAATAAGGTGGACATGAAAGTGTTATAACGAGTACCTATCTTTCCATCCTAATATGCTATTCTAAGAGTCATAGGTTTCATATTACTTTTCATGTGGACCTATTCGTGCCAGTCTTACAACTACTACTTGAGAAAATAAATGCTATTCATATATATAAGATAAGAAACTCTCAGCCCATCAACTGTACTGATCTATTAGTTCCCTCAATTGTCATTAAACAATGGAAATACTAGACTGTAATTTTTACCTATAAACATGTACCGTATTATTAAAGCTACAGCCTTAACTCCATTAAGTTCATTAGACTGCTCCTTATTAATCTGTGTGATATACTTTTGAGCATGTTTTCTACTAATACCCAGAGATCCTAAAGGGGCCTATAACCATGCTTTAAACCCTATAGCATTTAAGTTTTTCTACGTTTATAGGTACATGAGTGACTGGCTTAACCTACCTGTTGTTATGACCTCCTAGCTCCTTAATTAACCGTTTAACAAAGTTAGTATTAGGCTATATATTTTGCCCGCTAAAATGTACTATTAGAGTTGCGGCTCTAGCTTTATCAAGTTTTCATAACGCACTTTTTCAAAGGTCCAAGAGCGACCATCTGTGCTATTAACTTTCCTCTCCTGGGTCATTTAGATACTATTGGGCCCAAGAGTGGCTCTGTGAAGGCATGGAGGAAATTAAAGTTTATACAAAATGAGGTTACATTACCATATATTTTCTAAAGCCAATTGTTTCTTTTAAGAGTTTTCAGTTTTTCAGTTATGTCAAGAAATAGGGTATGTGAAAGATTTTCCTGTGTGTATTTTGCTACCATTATGTATTAATACCTGATATGTTATTCTCTTATCTTGATAACTGTCTAATTTATTTTTATAGTATTTGCTAACAACCTCAATAAAAAAAAAAAAATAGTTTGCTCTAGCTGAATCATGAAAGTTTAATTTTGACTTGACTGTCCCTTAAAAGGGAGATGTGTATTGAGCATTAAGGGTATATATATGCTGGGTGTTATGGTGTTAATGCAACATGCCTGTTGGGTGTTTAGGTGAGAAGAGTGTTGGGTGATGAGGGGAGATGTGTGTTGGGTGATAAGGGAGATGTGTGTTGAGTAATAAGGGAGATGTGTGTTGGGTGATAATGGAGTTGTGTGTTGAGTAAAAAGGGAGATGTGTGTTGGATGATAATGGAGATGTGTGTTGGTGATAAGCTGAGATGTGTGTTGGGTGATAAGTGTGTTGGGTAATAAGGGAGATGTGTGTTGGGCAATAAGGCAGATATGTGTTGGGTGATAATGAAGATGTGTGTTGGTGATAAGCTGAGATGGGTGTTGGGTGATAAGGGAGATGTGTGTTGGGTAATAAGGGAGAAGTGTGTTGGGCAATAAGGGAGATATGGGTTGGGTGATAAGGGAGATGTATTTTGGGTGATAAGCTGAAATGTGTGTTGGGCAATAAGGGAGATTTGTGTTAATTATAAGACGAGATGTGTGTTGGGTAATAAAGGAGATATGTGTTGGGTGATAAGGTAGTTGTGTGTTGGATGATAAGGGAGAAGTGTAAATAAGGGAGATATGTGTTGGGTGATAAGGAAGATGTGTGTTAGGGTGATAAGGAAGATGTGTGTTGGGTGATAGGGGAGATATCTGTTGGGTGATAAGGGAGATGTGTGTTGGGTGATAAGGGAGATGTGTGTTGGGTGATAAGGGAGATGTGTGTTGGGTGATAAGGGAGATGTGTGTTGGGTGATAAGGGGAGATGTGTGTTGGGTGATAAGGGAGATGTGTGTTGGGAGATAAGGTGGGATGTGTGTTTGGTGATAATCTGAGTTGTGTGTTGGGTGATAAGAGGAGATATGTGCTGGGTTATAAGGGAGATGTGTGCTGGGTGTTAACAGAGATGCGCGTTGGGTGATAAGGGCAGATGTGTGCTGGGTGATAAGCTGAGATATGTGTTGTGTGATAAGGGATATGAATGTTGGGTGATAAGGGAGATGTGTTTTGGGCGATAAGGGGATGTGTGTTGGGTGATAAGCTGGGATGTGTGTTGTGTGATAAGGGAGATGTGTGTTGGGTGATAAGGGGAGATGTGTGTTTGGTGATAATCTGAGTTGTGTGTTGGGTGATAAGAGGAGATATGTGCTGGGTTATAAGGGAGATGTGTGGTGGGTGTTAACAGAGATGCGTGTTGGGTGATAAGGGCAGATGTGTGTTGGATGATAAGGATGGATGAGTGTTGGATGATAAGGGGAGATGTGTGTTGGGTGATAATGGGAGATGTGTGCTGGGTGATAAGCTGAGATGTGTGTTGGGTGATATGGGGAGATGTGTGTTGGGTGATGGTGTGTTTGCGATAAGGGAAGATGTGTTTTGAGTGATAAGGGAGATGTGTGTTGGGTGATAAGGGAGATGTGTGTTGGGTGATAAGGGGAGATGTGTGTTGGGTGATAAGGGGAGATGTGTGTTGGGTGGTAAGGAGAGATGTGTGTTGGGTGATGGTGGGTTGGCGATAAGGGGAGATGTGTTTAAAATGATAAGGGATATGTGTGTTGGGTGATAAGGGGAGATGTGTGTTGGGTGATAAGGGAGATGTGTGTTGGGTGTTAACGTAGATGTGGGTTGGGTGATATGGGAGACATGTGCTGGGTGATAAGCTGAGATATGTGTTGGGCCATAAGGGAGATAATGGAGATGCGTGTTGGTGATAAGCTGAGATGTGTGTTGGGTGATAAGGGAGATGTGTTTTGGGTGATAAGGGGAGATGTGTGTTGGTGATAAGCTGAGATGTGTGTTGCGTGATAAGGGAGATATGTGTTGTGTGATAATAAGGGAGATATGTGTTGGGTGATAAGGGAGATATGTGTTGGGTGATAAGGGAGATATGTGTTGGGTGATAAGGGAGAAGTGTGTTGGGTGATAAAGGAGATATGTTTTGGGTGATAAGCTGAAATGTGTGTTGGGCAATTAGGGAGATTTGTGCTAATGATAAGACGAGATGTGTGTTGGGTGATAAGGGAGATGTGTGTTGGGTAATAAGGGAGAAGTCTGTTGGGTGATAAAGGAGATATGTGTTGGATGATAAGGTAGATGTGTGTTGGGTTATAAGGGAGATATGTGTTGGGTGATAAGGGAGAAGTGTGTTGGTTGATAAGGGAGATATGTGTTGGACGATAAGGAAGATGTGTGTTGGGTGATAGGGGAGATATCTGTTGGGAGATAAGGGAGATGTGTGTTGGGTGATAAGTGAGATGTGTGTTGGGTGATAAGCTAAACTGTGTGTTGGGTGATAAGGGAGATGTGTGTTGGGTGATAAGGGAGATGTGTTGGGTGATAAGGGGAGATGTGTGTTAGGTGATAAGGGAGATGTGTGTTGGGAGATAAGGTGAGCTATATATTGGCGATAAGTGGAGATGTGTGTTATGTGATAAGGGAGATGTGTGTGGTGATAAGCTAAAATGTGTGTTGGGTGATAAGCTAAAATGTGTGTTGGTTGATAAGCTGAGATGTTTGTTAGGTAATAAGGGATATGTGTGATGGGTAATAAGGGGAGATATGTGTTGGATGATAAGGGAGATATGTGTTGGGTGATAAGGGAGATATGTGTTGGGTGATAAGGGAGATATGTGTTGGGTGATAAGGGAGATATGTGTTGGGTGATAAGGGAGATGTGTGTGTGGTGTTAAGGGAGATATGTGTTGGATGATTTTGGAGTTTGGGAGATCTGTGTATGTGGCATTAAGGGGAGATGTGATTTTGGAACTTAGTGCAGCTCTTCATTTGACATTAAGGTGAGATTTACATTTCATGTTAAAAGTATTGCTTTTTTTTTAACAATAAATGGAGGTTTACTCAGAGCCATTTTAGTGTAATTATATTTTTGAGATTCCTCTAAGAAAACTTTTTTCTGTATCTTTACTGTTTCTGCGAGATGCCACTGTCACTGTTTTATACGGAGGTAAAGCCACAGCCTACAGAATAAAAACAGTGAGAGGTAGTGAGGTGCTAGAAACTGAGCCAACCTTCAGAAGGATTTTGAACAGTAGATAAAGAAGGGGAGTTGCTACACACAGATCAACTGGATAAATGGATTATAAACCAGAGACAAATAACAATACAGGTTGTGTGTCTAGGATGCTTGACCAGAGCCTTTAGTGTTATAAAAAAAAGTATAAAACGTGATCCCTATGTAAGATTTTTAAACAGATGTTGAATTTAACAAATGTCTTTTGTTCATTGGAATGAGCAATATTTTAAAATGTTAAAATTTAGTTGTGTAAAACATTAAAGGGACATGAAACCCCCAAATTTTCTTTTATGATTCAGATAGAGCATAACATTTTAAATGGCTTTCTCATTTCTTTCTATTAACAAATTTGCTTCATTCTCTTTGTATACTTTGTTGAAGGAGCAGCAATGCATTATGGGTAGCTAGCTTAGCCCATCAGGTGATTCAATGACAAGAAGGATATTTGTGCAGCCACCAATCAGCAGCTATCTCCCAGTAGTTCTTTGCTGGTCCTTAGCCCTAAAAGCACCAGTACAACAAAGTCATTTCTTTTTAAAAACTATCATTCATATGTAAAATGCTTCTTTTAAATGCAACGGGGGATATATAATGTTAGTAGTATCTATTTAAGGTTAATGCAATAGAATGCAAAGCCTATGTTATCTTATGTTTTTTATTGAGAACTCCTGGGAATAGGGAGCGCAATGGTATTCATATGATGCCCTTGATCTGTTTATGCCTATTAGTTAAAGGGCCAGTGTACAGTAATATTTTTTTGCTCATTTAATGACTTGTTATACCAGCTGCAGTGTATAAAATGTATGATAAATTGTTTATTTAGGTTTCTTTTTGTATATGAAATAGTTATTTTTTTTGTTTGAAACGGCAACTTATTAAAATGTGTTGAGCTTGCAGGGAATCCGATCTCCTTATTTTATTACTTTCTGTACACACAAAAGCTTCTTTATGTTACCTCTACCTGTAAACCAAAGCCCAATACTTAGAGAAAACAATTGAAAGATAGCATTGCATTACTTATCTCTCCTAACCCTCACTAGCATATAATTTCTTCTGTTGACTATGCTTACACAGCTTTTCTATAGCCAATACTTAAGTATAGAAACTTCCAGCATTCGTAGGGATACTGTAGCAAAATCAGATATTTCAAATGCCAAAATAACGGTAAATTAATAATTTGTAAACAATATAATACACTTCAGCAGGTAAAATGGATCATTGGGAACAAATTAAAGGGAAGAGAAATTTAGGATGCACTGTCTCTTTAATACAGTAAACTCCCAGCCTGTGCACCATGGGGTCAATTTATCAAGCTCCGTACGTGTTTCCAGCGAGCTTAAAGACCGTTGCTCCATAACCTGTCCGCCTGCTCTGAGTCGGCGGACAGAAATCAACCCGATCGGGTTAATTGACACCCCCTGCTAGCGGCCGATTGGCTGCGAATCTACAGGGGGCGGCATTGCACCAGCAGTTCAAAAAAACTGCTGGTGCAATGATAAATGCAGACAGCATATGCTGTCGGCATTTATCGATGTGCGGCGGACATGATACGCTACATTGTATCATGTCCGTCCGCACTATCATAAATAGACCCCCATACGTTAATCTTTCCTTACCTGTAGGAGTTATTTGTGCTGAGCTAAGTCGGACAAATCCTGCAACACAGATGAGAAAACTCAGAGGAATCATGTCAGGGCCGTCAGACTGCAAAGGGTGAGCTTCTGTCTGTATCCTCTGATATTTTATTTACCAGACACAGCTGATTATGTGGAGAGTGACCTCCTACAGGGAAAAGGTTGTATTTACTTAACGCATTTATAGTCAATGAACTCTTGTTACTAAGTCAGGTTGTGTATAAATTATAGTCTAACCAAAAACAAAAAAAAATAGATAGTTATTAGTTAATTTTACTTCAAGTGTTTTTCCCTAATATTATTTTTTTTTTTTACAAATTATTATTATTATTACATTGCAACATACAGTCATGTGAAAAAGAAAGTAGGTGCTCTTTGAATTCTATGGTTTTACGAATCAGGACATAATCTGGTCCTTAGCAGGTCTTATAATTAGGTAAATACAACCTAACCTAATCACCAACATCTGACATATTACACTGTGTGTCATATACTGAACAAATTTATAATTAATAATTGTTTTCTCAGAAAAATGTGGTTTTGTAGCTTAGGTAAGAATTTCCAGCATATATATATATTTGCTTAATATGTGGATATTCAAACAATAAAGCAGTTCATGAAAAACAAGTTTACTTATATCT
This sequence comes from Bombina bombina, assembly GCF_027579735.1. NCBI lineage: Eukaryota > Metazoa > Chordata > Amphibia > Anura > Bombinatoridae > Bombina > Bombina bombina. The sequence continues at coordinate 17,094,438 of NC_069508.1, forward strand.
TACTTGCATAAACTGAAAATTATCCAATTGCAAGGTAAAGATTATAAGTGTATACCAAGTTAAAGCTGAAGAAATGCCTTTTTCAAGAAGTGAGCTCTTGTGAATAACATACAAATGATATTTTCTAGCTCTTTGCAGAATGAGTAGCAAGTTAAAGCAGCAAAGTGTTAAAATTAGCTTAGTCAGAGAGTCTGTTATTTCACATTGCAGTTTAGGTGTTAATTAAATTCAGACACACAATCCGTTAGTATGAGATGCTGGTTAGACTAGCTAGTGTAGATAGAAAGTCTGTAGTCTTGATAACTGTATATAAAGGTTACTTTGTTTAAGTAAAGTAAAAGTATCACAGAGTAACAAGTTGTTAAATTTAATCACAGTGATGGTAACACTATACTTGCGTAACAAACAGGATTAGGCTCCTCTGTAAAGTGCCGATATCCACTTGATGCCTGTCAGCTGTTTTGTGTGGAGCTGCAGTTCTGTGCTACAGAGACACAGAGAGATCCAGCTGCGTCTGTTGGTAGGCGTTCACTGAGCTTCTACAGATGATGATGACGTCAGCGGAACAGCGTTCCGAAACAGAGAGTGCTGCGGTTAAGCTTTGAGAGGTAAATAGCTTTTGCAGATAAACTATAAATCCAGGAAAGAAGAGGTTATAATTAATGAAGACAAAGTTCCTGATAACTAGATAAAACTAGTGACGATAAGCAGGAACAGGGTTGGCTCCAGGTATAAGTTTCTGCACACTAAGTACGTCTGCTTGGCTTGAAGGAAATCAGCAAATGAGTTTCAATAAACAAGCAACTACAGGTGTTCTGAACTATCCTTTTAAAGGGGAGTGAGCTATGGGCAGGTATTATTGTTCTTAAAGAGACAGTATCCTGACAGATCCCCCCTTTCAGGAGGGGGTGTACCGTTTTTTCGTTGCCGGTTTATACTGATTTTTCACATGGAATTCAGTAAGTAACCGGGGGACATGAATATCCTTCAGAGGTATCCAAGAATCTTCCTCTACACCGTATCCTGTCCAATGTACCAAATATTCCAATCTCTTGCCTCGGAGTCGTGAATCAAGAATTTTCTCGACCTCGTATTCGATTTGATCGTCAACAACTGAGGTGGTGGTATCATCCTGAGATATAGGATCCGACGTTCCAAGGTATATTTTCAACAGGGAAACATGGAAAGTTGGATGGATCCTCAATGTTGAGGGTAACCTTAATTTTATGGCATTTGTATTAATGAGTTTTATTACCTTGAATGGTCCAATGAACTGATTTGCCAATTTTTCGGCTGGTACTTTAAGTTTGAGATTTTTTGTAGAGAGCCAGACTTGATCTCCCAATTTATAAGAAGGAGGTTTTTTATGTTTTTTGTTGAAGTAAAGCTTTTGTTTGTTTTTTGCATCATCAAGATGTTTCCTTAATAATGTCATGGAGGTTTTGATGTTAGTGGGATGATCCTCAATGTACGGATAAGAGGTTGATGTAGTCGTTTTGGGTAATGTCAAAGGATGAAACCCATACGTGGCATAGAAGGGAGACATCTTTATGGATAAGTTAAAGGAGTTATTATATGAAAATTCCGCCATGGGTAACCAGTCTATCCATTCGTCTTGTATACTGTATGTGAAACATAACATCTAAGGTACTGTTCCAAGGTCTGGTTGAGACGCTCCGTTAAGCTGTTTGACTGAGGATGGAAAGCTGTGGTCAGTCTTAGTGATATATTTAATAGATGACAGAGTTCTTTCCAAAACCTCGAGGTGAACTATGTTCCCCGGTCAGTAACTATGGATGTGGGTAGACCGTGTAGTCTGACAACCTCTGAAAAGAAGACTTTGGCGGTTGTTATGGCATTGGGAATCTTTTTTAGAGGTACGAAATGTGCCAAACGAGTCAGATGATCAACCACTACCATTATGGTTGTGAAGTTATTTGAGTTAGGCAAATCCACGATAAAATCCATCGCGATCATTGTCCATGGAACATCTGGAACGGGTAAAGGGTTTAATAAACCAAAAGGTTTGTGATGTGCTTTTTTGTTTCTTGCACAGACATGACAATTTTGTATATATCCAATAATATCCTGTTTCAAATTAGGCCACCAGTATTGTCTGCTTAAAAGCTCATGAGTTTTAGTTATACCTGGATGACCAGACAACGGGGAGTCATGATGATGTTGAAGGAGTACTGTGCATAAAGCTGAAGGCACATAAATGAGACGATTGTGAAGGAATGAAACAGGTATGGAAGTGTCCAAGTCTTGAGCAGATTGTAAGTCTGATAAAAAAGTGGTTGCAGTTGCTAGGAATTTGTGTGAAGGAATGATAGGCCTGGCTTCCTCTGAGTCATTGTGGGAAGTAAGTGATCGTGAGAGAGCATCTGCCTGAGTGTTCCTTGACCCTGGTCTGTAACTTAGCTGAAAATTAAAACAATCAAAAAACAGTGACCATCGTACTTGTCTTGATGATAGAGTCTTGTTTCTTTTCAGATATTGTAGATTCTTATGGTCAGTTAGTACTTGAAAAGGTTCCTCTGTCCCTTCTAGCAGGTGTCTCCAATGGTCAAGGGCACTTTTTATGGCTAGAAGTTCCAGATCACCAACTGAATAATTTCTTTCAGCCGTGGTAAGTAGTCGAGAATAATAAGCAACAGGATGTCGCTCTTGAGATCCTTTGCGTTGTTGAGACAGTATAGCTCCAAGACCTACGTTAGAAGCATCCACTTCTAAGGTGAACTGAGAATCAGAGTTTGGTAGTTGTAGAACTGGTGCAGTAGAAAAACTTTTCTTTAAATAGTCAAATGCATCCTGAGCAGCTTCGGTCCATATGAACTTTTGTTTCCCAGTGAGCTTAGTTAAAGGTTGAACTATTGTTGAAAACCCCTGTATGAATTTTCTATAAAAATTCGAGAATCCTAAGAATCTCTGTAGAGATTTAAGCGTGGTGGGAGTTGGCCATTTTAATACAGCTTCAACCTTATCGGGATCCATAAGGATTTCGTTTGGGGTGATGATGTATCCAAGAAATTTAATAGTTTTTGCGTGGAATTCACATTTCTCTGCTTTGGCATATAAATGATATTCTCTTAGTCTTGTTAGGACCCATCTTACATGCTTAACATGTTCAGTGAAATTCTTGGAGAAAATTAATATATCATCTAGATATATAACTACGCACACATCCATTAGAAGTTTGAAAATTTCATTTATAAAAAATTGAAATGGGGCTGGGGCGTTAGTTAAGCCAAACGGCATTACATTATATTGGAATAACCCATAGCGGGTCCTAAACGATGTTTTCCACTCATCCCCTTTCCGCATTCTAATGAGATTATAAGCCCCCTTAAGGTCTAACTTGATAAAAACAGTGGGGTCTGTCAATCTCTCCAGTAACTCAGGGATAAGTGGAAGTGGGTATCAATTCTTAATTGTGATTGCATTGAGACCTCTATAATTGATAATAAGTCGAAGGGAGCCATCTTTGTTGGTTACAAAGAATATCCCAGTGGCAGCTGGTGAGGTAGAAGTAGAAATAAATCCCTTTCTTAAATTGTCATCGAGATAATATCTAAGATATTTTAATTCCTTTTGGGACAAAGTTAAAATTCGACCAAATGGGATGGTGGTACCTGGTTTGGTGTCAATGGGACAGTCATAGGGACGGTGTGGAGGCAGATTTTCTGCTTTCTTGAGGTTAAAAACATCAGAGAAATCGGAATACTCTGAGGGTATTTGTTTTTGTGCAAGTTTTATCTCTACATATGGATAACATGTGGAGGTACAGTAAGGTGAATTAAAGATGTAAGTGTTTTTACACCAATCTATTACTGGGTTGTGTTTATGTAACCATGGGAATCCCAGAATGATGGGGTGTAAAGAACTTGGGATTATGTCAAATGTGATATACTCCTTATGACCTGTATCAGTTGTAACTAAGAGGGGTATTGTATGGTGCGTTATAGGCCCTTTTAAGTAAGTGGAACCATCAATGACTTTCACAAGCACTGGGTTTTGCTTAAGCACACAAGGAATTTTATTTACAGTTACAAGGTTTTTATCCATGAACATTCTGTAAGCACCAGAATCAATCATAGCCACGTTCTTGAGAAGATGTTGATCCCACTGCAAAGACAATGGAAGTGTTAAGCACGTATTACAACTAAGAACAGTCTTAGGTTAACTGATAAAATCTTACCCCGTTTCTGCCGGTTCAGGATTGGACAGGTAGACACAGTATGATCCTTTTGTCCACAATACATGCATAGGTTTGCAAGTCTTCTTCTAGATTTTTCCTCTTGAGAAAGTGGACCTTTAATGGTGCCAATCTCCATAGGTACTGGTGGTATGATTCCTCTGTCAGGGTGGGTAGTTGTATACTTCTTAGGAAAGGGATCAGTGTTATGTTTTTCAGACCGTCTTTCCCTATATCTGCGGTCCATTTGAATACATATCTTAATGAGTGTGTCTAAGGACTCTGGAAATTCAATGCACGACAATTCATCTTTCAGATGTTCTGAGAGTCCCAATCTAAATTGGTTTCTTAGACTTACAGAATTCCATTGTGAATCCGTGACCCATAACTGGAATTCTGCCACGTAATCTTCCACTGGTCTTTTTCCTTGTCTCAGAGTCCTTAGATTATTTTCGGCAGTGATTTGAGTGTTACTGTCTTCGTACAAAACAGACATAGCCTTAAAAAATTCTTCTAATGACTCTAAGATAGGATCAGTGGTTTTTAAAGAACCTGTCTGCCCATGATCTGGGTTCAACGTTTAGAAAAGAAATAACTGTACATACTCTGATTCTATCAGTATGATATGTTTTAGGTTTCATTGTAAATAGCAGCATACAAGCGTTTCTAAACTCACGAAAACGTGAACGTATTCCAGAGAAAACAGGAGGAGGGTTGATATGAGGCTCTGGATGTTCTGTTGTTTTCTGAGTAAAAAAGTCATTTATTAACCGCTTAAGTGTATTATTTTCATTTTTTACCTCATTTAACCCTTGTGCCAAAATCTCTATTTTTTTATTTAGAGTAGCTATTTCGTTAGCCATAGAGGCTGGATCCATTTCTTTTTTGGGCTTGTTTATTCTGTCATATACTGAACAAATTTATAATTAATAATTGTTTTCTCAGAAAAATGTGGTTTTGTAGCTTAGGTAAGAATTTCCAGCATATATATATATTTGCTTAATATGTGGATATTCAAACAATAAAGCAGTTCATGAAAAACAAGTTTACTTATATATTACTTGCACAAACTGAAAATTATCCAATTGCAAGGTAAAGATTATAAGTGTATACCAAGTTAAAGCTGAAGAAATGCCTTTTTCAAGAAGTGAGCTCTTGTGAATAACATACAAATGATATTTTCTAGCTCTTTGCAGAATGAGTAGCAAGTTAAAGCAGCAAAGTGTTAAAATTAGCTTAGTCAGAGAGTCTGTTATTTCACAATGCAGTTTAGGTGTTAATTAAATTCAGACACACAATCCGTTAGTATGAGATGCTGGTTAGACTTTAGTTAGTGTAGATAGAAAGTCTGTAGTCTTGATAACTGTATATAAAGGTTACTTTGTTTAAGTAAAGTAAAAGTATCACAGAGTAACAAGTTGTTAAATTTAATCACAGTGATGGTAACACTATACTTGCGTAACAAACAGGATTAGGCTCCTCTGTAAAGTGCTGATATCCACTTGATGCCTGTCAGCTGTTTTGTGTGGAGCTGCAGTTCTGTGCTACAGAGACACAGAGAGATCCAGCTGCGTCTGTTGGTAGGCGTTCACTGAGCTTCTACAGATGATGATGACGTCAGCGGAACAGCGTTCCGAAACAGAGAGTGCTGCGGTTAAGCTTTGAGAGGTAAATAGCTTTTGCAGATAAACTATAAATCCAGGAAAGAAGAGGTTATAATTAATGAAGACAAAGTTCCTGATAACTAGATAAAACTAGTGACGATAAGCAGGAACAGGGTTGGCTCCAGGTATAAGTTTCTGCACACTAAGTACGTCTGCTTGGCTTGAAGGAAATCAGCAAATGAGTTTCAATAAACAAGCAACTACAGGTGTTCTGAACTATCCTTTTTGAAAGGGGAGTGAGCTATGGGCAGGTATTATTGTTCTTAAAGAGACAGTATCCTGACAGATCCCCCCTTTCAGGAGGGGGTGTACCGTTTTTTCGTTGCTGGTTTATACTGATTTTTCACATGGAATTCAGTAAGTAACCGGGGGACATGAATATCCTTCAGAGGTATCCAAGAATCTTCCTCTACACCGTATCCTGTCCAATGTACCAAATATTGTGCTATTAAGCTTTGAGAGGTAAATAGCTTTTGCAGATAAACTATAAATCCAGGAAAGAAGAGGTTATAATTAATGAAGACAAAGTTCCTGATAACTAGATAAAACTAGTGACGATAAGCAGGAACAGGGTTGGCTCCAGGTATAAGTTTCTGCACACTAAGTACGTCTGCTTGGCTTGAAGGAAATCAGCAAATGAGTTTCAATAAACAAGCAACTACAGGTGTTCTGAACTATCCTTTTTGAAAGGGGAGTGAGCTATGGGCAGGTATTATTGTTCTTAAAGAGACAGTATCCTGACAGATCCCCCCTTTCAGGAGGGGGTGTACCGTTTTTTCGTTGCTGGTTTATACTGATTTTTCACATGGAATTCAGTAAGTAACTGGGGGACATGAATATCCTTCAGAGGTATCCAAGAATCTTCCTCTACACCGTATCCTGTCCAATGTACCAAATATTGTGCTATTAAGCTTTGAGAGGTAAATAGCTTTTGCAGATAAACTATAAATCCAGGAAAGAAGAGGTTATAATTAATGAAGACAAAGTTCCTGATAACTAGTAAAAACTAGTGACGATAAGCAGGATCAGGGTTGGCTCCAGGTATAAGTTTCTGCACACTAAGGGCTAGATTTATCAAGCCCCTGCGGCAGCAAGTTCTCACAAGAACTTGCTCGCCGCGATTTATCAAGTAGCGGTCACCAGACCGATGCTTCCCTAACATCTTCGCCACATCTATCTTTTGGGGCGAAAATCAATCTCCTCAGTCGAGTCCGACCGAGGAGATTGACAGCTCCTGCCCACGCGTGATTGGCTGTGCGCGGGCAGGGGGCAGGATTGCACGCGAGCGCAAAATTGCGCTCGTGTGCAATGTTAATTACCTGCGGGTAATTGCGCCCCGCCACAGGCGAGCTGAGGCATACAGGGGCGCGTATACGCGCCCCTGTACGCCTCAGGGTTGATAAATCTAGCCCTAAGTACGTCTGCTTGGCTTGAAGGAAATCAGCAATTGAGTTTCAATAAACAAGCAACTACAGGTGTTCTGAACTACCCTTTTAAAGGGAAGTGAGCTATGGGCAGGTATTATTGTTCTTAAAGAGACAGTATCCTGACACCGTGTCATGATTTATTTAACAAAAATAAAGACAAAATGGAGAAGCCATGCATGAAAAATGAGGTACACTTTATGATTCCATCGCTTGAAGAACCATCTTTAGCAACAATAACATGAAGTGTTTATTTTCTGTATGACTTTATCAGTCTCTCTGGAAAATGGAAGTTACAAATATTTGCATGAAATGTTAATTTAGGAATCCACATTTGGGGCATTTGATTTATGATTGTGCTAAGTTGAAACCATAATGCTTGAGGTTGGCAAATTTTCTCTCACAAATAACAAAAACAAGGGTTAGCTTGACAAAGGAAACTATTTTATTTCTATCTAGCGATGACTCTTGGAGGGGCAATGGGAAATTCATCAGGGTAGCAGTATTAATTCTTAGAAAGCTAATTAGATCAATGCTAAGATTCCCTTAATTAGTCAAGTGAAAAATATGCTAGTTAACCATGTGATAATAGATACATATGACTATACAATGGAAAGAAGAAGGAAGAGTGAATCACTACAATTTGGAGGGAATTTATTAACTATATGGCTTCAGAGTTCAAAAATTGAATAGGCTGGTTTGTTCATTTCCAAATTAAATAAGAGGAAAGATGAGGGGGAAATTAATTATGTCATAGGTTGATTCTTGATTGTAGACGGGGGAGGAAGAGAGGGATATAATATTTATGAAGTTAAAAAATGATTTATATATTTTATATTTGGTATAATTTGGGTCGTTATTTGGATTTATAAATGTTAACACATTTATTATCTGTATTACATAAACTGGGTAATGATGAAATATTGATTAATCTTTGTGGAGCATTTTATCTCTGTAATACATGTTATTGTTTGTTTATATAGGTGATTAATAAAGGAAACAAATAAAAAAAAAGTGTTTAGTGGATATTTCAATAGAAGGTAATTGGGTATAACAGATTTCCCAATATGGTCTAGAAACATTGAATCACAACAACTGATTCAAGTGGTTTTCCTGCTCGTCCTCCTCTCTACATCATAGAGAGGGTGAAACCAATTCACTCCACAATATTTGTTGAATGACGGGAGGCAGAGAGAGTATTTCACCTAATGGGCAGCTTAGCCTTAGTGATGTGGTGGAAAAGACGTGGTTAAGGAGCATCAATTTCATAGCTGTACTAATAAATGGAGTAGTCCTTGTAGTATGTGAAGTTAAGTCATTTATTGGAGACATTGGCATCTATTTATCAAAGCGTCAACTTACCTGCATTCGACGACACCAATACGCTCGCCTAAGATCGCCTAACATCGCTGCCACGGACCTGAATACGTTCTCCAAAGTTACCAAAAAAGCTGTCAAAAAGCCGCACACCAAGTATGGTGCGATGAGCAGTGGACTGTTGTTAACTAACAGTCATCGATCTCGCTGCTCTTCGGCTTTTTTGCAGCTTTCTTGGTACCCTGTCACTAAACACCCACACTATACTATACTGTTTACCCCCTATACCGCTGCTCCAGGAGCCCACCGCAACTCTAATAAATGTATTAACCCCTAAACCGCCGCTCCCGGAGCCCACTGCAACTCTAATAAATGTATTAACCCCTAAACTGCCGCTCCCAGAGCCCACTGCAACTGTAATAAATGTATTGACCCCGAAACCGCTGCTCCCGGACCCCGCCACAACTAAATACAATTATTAACCCCTAAACCACCGCTCCTGGACCCCGGCGCAACTAAATACAATTATTAACCCCTAAACCGCTGCTCCCGGAGCCCACCACCACCTACATTATACTTATTAACCCCTAATCTGCCACCCCCTACACCGCCGCCACCTACATTATATTTATTAACCGCTAATCTGCCCCCCCCACACCGCTGCCACCTACATTATATTTATTAACCACTAATCTGCCCCCCCCTACACTGCCGCCACCTAAATTATATTTATTAACTCCTAATCTGCCGTCCCCAATGTCATCGCCACTATATTAAATTTATTAACCACTAAACCTAAGTCTAACCCTAACCCTAACACCCCCTAACTTAAATATAATTTAAATAAATCTAAATAAAAATAACTCATTAAATTAATTATTCCTATTTAAAACTAAATACTTACCTGTAAAATAAACCATAAGCTAGCTACAATATAACTAATAGTTACATTGTAGCTAGCTTAGGGTTTCTTTTTATTTTACAGGTAACTTTGTATTTATTTAACTAGGTAGAATAGTTACTAAATAGTTATTAACTATTTAATAACTTCCTAGTTAAAATAAATACAAATATACCTGTAAAATAAAACCTAACCTAAGTTACACTAACACTGCATTGTTCTAGAATTAAGTTCAACTCCAAGACTTTTCACGTGCTGCTCCTGTCCTTTGGAACTCTCTACCCCGCACCATAAGACTGTCTCCAACCTTGTATAGCTTCAGACGCTCCTTGTAAACCCACTTATTCAGAGAGGCTTACCATCTCTCCTCCATCCCTCATCCGAACCAAACTAATACATGAACTGCCCGACTTACTGCTGCAACTACAACCGATGTGACAAGCTACCCCAACCTTATGTCTCTGCAGTGATTTAAAACTAAATACTTACCATCTCTCCTCCATCCCTCATCCGAACCAAACTAATACATGAACTGCCCGACTTACTGCTGCAACTACAACTGATGTGACAAGCTACCTTATGTCTCTGCACCCTAAACCAACAGACTGTGAGCTCTCCGGAGCAGGGCCCTCTTCCTCCTGTACTAGATTTGTTGAGTTTTGTTATGTTTTGTATTTATCACAAATCCTGGTCATTATATACTCTTATCATTGTACCCAGCGCTACAGAATTTGGCGGCGCTATACAAATAAATGATAATAATAATAATAACAACACATTATTTTGACAAACAAGACAATTCTAAATAATATTCAGTATCAAAGAAACCATCACACATCAATGCAGACTCAAATTACAGAAGAACTGTGCCCTTCTACAACAGATTCTTCTTCCTACACTGTTTCAATGCAGTGAAGTGGCCTCAGATGCTGTACCTTTTGCCAGTTTACATTTATGTCCTTTTTTGGTTAAAAATGTTGCAACAATGGAACGGAATCTAACTTGATGTCAAACGCACCAATCTTTAATGCAGGGAGCCTCATTTTTCAGTCCAACTTGGGTGGTAATTACCATGGATTCCAGGGGTGGAGTGCAGGGAGTTTGGACCTCTCAGGAATCAATTTTACCAATAAACATCTTTTCTGAGGTTTGAGTCAACCCAAGACAAACAAGGTTACTTTAGAGACCATCCTGGAGTCATTTGATGATCATCAAGCTACTTTAGAAGTAATTTGCACATCATCAGACATCATCAGGCTTATAAAGTTATCAGCTAAGGTAAAAAAAATATCTGGGTGATGACTTCAGAATGATTATCAGATAACCTTACTGATTACTTCACAAGCATGAACAGCCAGTTATGAATCTAGAGTCATCTAATTTAAATATTTCGGCCTGTGGGCATACTTCAAGATGGCTTCTGATGATTAGTCTGGTGTCACTGATTACTTCAGAATGTCTCCAGGAAGATCATCCTTTTTGAATAGGGAAGTCATTTTTTCAGTTTTTATACACAGTTTAGAAGTTAAGCAACAAATATATTTAAAAGGCCACATGAATATTGGGAAGCAATGCAGCCACTGCAGAAATGTAACGAAGTGTGAAGGACATTATACAGCTGTCAAAGAGCCGCAACATCACTGATCTGTGCATGCGCACTGCTCCTACCACAGGGTGCAAGACTACCTAAGCACCATGATGGTGGCACCAAACATGAAGATGTGAAGCTTCTAACCAACTCCATAAGAGGTTAAATTAAAAGAATGGTTCTGAAGACAGACACAGGAGAAAAAACCTTAGCACAATGAGTAGTAACCGCTACTTTGTACCCAACAGTTTAATGCCTTTAATATGATCTTTAATTTGCTTATACCATAATCCTCTGGTTTTTACAGGGGGGTATCTTACTCATTGTTCTGTATATTGTACATGAAAACTACACATGATATGCAAATGTTTTAATTTATTTTAAAATGCAACATTTCTAGAAAAAAAAAATCATACAATACAAAATAACTCACCAAAGATTGTAATTCAAAATTTTATTCACTTTCACCAAATGAAGCAAGTAAATTGCATTAAGCCGTAGTAAAAGTCTGGTACAGTTACTTTATAGTAGAGTTAGACTTATAGAACTCAAGGGTCTATCAGAATCCTTTAGAAAAATTATTATTTATCTACAAAACTATAGACTTTAATTGTGATTTTTTGTAGAAAAAAAAATAGATAACGTTTTCTATAGGATTGTGATAGACCCCTCAGTTTGTAAATACGATGTTTACAGAAAGTAAAATGACCAATACATAAAATGATCTTGAGATATCTGTAGTTTAAGCCAGAAATCTAGTATTTAATTATAGCACTACTGAATACTGCTTTGGGATATTACATCAGGAAATAGTATCAAATAATCTTCTAGTATCAGGGAATTCTTAGTTCCATCGCTCTTCATAGATGTTAATTCCTTCTACAAAAACTAAAAGACAGAAAAGTTAGAGGTGACACTTTATAGATGACATCTATATTTTTACAGCAAATTTTAAAAACGTCATCAGGAATATAATATTACAAAACGTTATCCTTTTTATACCTATTTAAGTCGAGTGTCATCAATGTTTAACGTCCAAGTTGATATTACAAGTCACTGGTCAAAGGGACATGATACGCAAGAAATATTGTAGAGCTTTTCTATTTGAAATAAAAGATGTTCCCGAGCTGAATAAACCATTTTTTTCCTGTGGGAGTTGTCTCTGACAGCCGGTGAGCAGTAGAGTGCCAGGACTGTTAATAATTATGCACTTCCTATGAGTTTATCACTATAAGTAAACAGCTTTTACTTAAAGGGACATGAAACCCAAAATATTTATTTCATGATTTAGGTAGAATATACAATTTTAAAAAACTTTCCAGTTTACGTCTATTATCAGATTGGCTTCATTCTTTTAGTATAATTTGTTGAAGTAGCAGCAATGCACTACTGGTCTCTGACTGAACACATGGGTGAGCCAATAAAAATCGGCATAAATATGCAGCCACCAATCAGCAGCTAGAACCTAGGTTTTCTGCTGCTCCTGAGCTTACCTAGATAAACCTTTCAGCAAAGGATAACAAGAGAAGGAAGCAAATTAAATAATATAAGTAAATTGGAAAGTTGTTTAAAATTGCATGTTCTTTCAGAATCATGAAAGAAAATATTTGGTTTTTATGTCCCTTTAACTCTTTTTATGCAAAAAAAGTAATATATTTAATTGCTGCTCATATATATATATATATATATATATATATATATATATATATATATATATATATATATATATATATATATATATATATATATATATATATATATATATATATATATATATATATATGTATATATATAATATATATTACAATTTGATAATAACCCTTTAAAAAAATTGCACAAAAAACTTGTGTCATGCATGTGCCTAAATGATCATGTCTATGCTTGTTATGGGACTTGCTAATCAGCATTCTAGCCAAATTTACAGTGACATCACAACTCACACGTTTATTTTCATTTGTCATGAGCAGTAACAGTCCCTAGCTGCAATACAAGTCTCTACTAACCGCCTCTATGGCAGTTAGGTTGTTGTTTATGGTGGGGGTCTCACAGTCTAGGGGTTTATAGTGGTATAGGTAGAAGCAGTTAGGGGTTTATTGTGGTTGTGGCTATGGTGATTATAGGGTAAATTGCAATGGGAAGGATCTGGTGTTTTAGTGGTTAATAGAGTGAGGGAGGGTTCCATCAGTTTGGGGGATAGCTTTTTTTTTTTTTTTTGCGTCACAGCCAGGTATGCTCAATAACGCTACGTGTTTGCTCTCCACATGTAAAGAAGCCCAGTGTATTTCAGAAAAAATATACAACAATTAGCTCCGTTTATGTAAGATTTTATCTAATAGTCCTGCTAAGGGATATAAGAACAATGAAACAAAATGGTAATATTGCTAAGTTATATTTTTAAATTAACATTTATTTCAAAGTAATTGAAAAATATAATACAAAATAAGTTATTTTATATTTATGTTATTATATTTCTGGTAAGCACCACAATATTCTGCAGAGCTGGAAACAGAATTATTAAGGTATGTAGTATAATAAAATGATACATGATAATGTAATTAATATAGTAGGAGGAGCTGTATGTAAATACAATTTGCCAAAAGGAGAAATCACTCTCACTTCCATTGAGCCATAATTAGGTTTGCGTGCACTCGCAAACCGATAAATATGCTGTCGGATGCAATTTCATTTATCAACTGCTTCCAATGGCGCGTTATACCTCAATTTCGTCTGCAAAAAATATTTTCGCTTCTTATAGAAAGTATTAGAAGCCGTTAAGTGATAACTTATACCAGCTTTCCAATGAATGCGCAAGCCGTTGATATACTTTTGAAGGTTGTCGACACATTGAGAAAAATTACACCCAGCTCAACTAGGTGTAAAAGAGGAAAAAGGAACTTTTTGAGGCCAATTTCCCATTGACATTTTTAAACTTACAAATAATGCCAGTGTTTCATGTAGAAATAAATTGTAATATGCAATATTTATTGATGTCCCATGTAGAGGAATAGTTGCACTTATGTTTTTATAGAAATATCAGTATGCATTTACATATAAAAATATATGCAAGCACATATCTACAGAATTCAAACTAGACCTGTGCCTAGGGCAGCAATACATATTACATGGAAAACCTGGTACTAAAATGGAGCCGTAAATTACTTTTAGCTGTCGGGAACTTCTGTAGCTTACGGCTCCAATTTTTAACAAATCAATGGAAGCAAGCCCTTAAAGTGTATACAATTTCCAAGTATCTTTTTGTACAATAGAAGGGAAGGCACTTGTCAGTCTTGAGAAGGTTAAGTATTTAAATATTTCTTAAGACTGTCGAGTGCTGTCCCTTCTTTTCTGCAAATGTGGATACATGGAATTTATATATATTTGTGTATGTGTGTGTGTAAAACAATAAATATATATATACACACACACTAGATTGTAAGTTCCCACGGGAATAGGGCCCTCAATTCCCCCTGTATTTGTCTGTAAAATTTTGTCTTTTATCGTATTGTTTCTCCATTTTACTGTTATCCTTGTACCCATGGACAGCGCTGTGGAATTTGTTGGCGCTTTATAAATAAAGAATAATAATAGATAAAGTGCACTCACAGGAACGAACAACCAGCTCAATACCATTGTTAGCCTGTTCTGTGGCGATTTACCACCTGGGTGCAACTTCTTTTAGCCCAGTAATGCTTTTCAGTGTGCTTAGAGGAATATGGCTACACCTCACTGACAAGGCCCAAGAAAGGCCGAAACGATCGTCTGGGGTTGCCGTGTTCCTTGTTCAGAGAGGAATTGCCTGGTATTTTGGTGCTGGAATGACCGTAATAGGCGGGATCAGACTGATATACTACAGGAAAGTTCTACTCTGTGAAAAGCATTACTAGGCTAAAAAACTGTACCCAGGTGGTAAATCGCCATAGAACAGGCTAACAATGGTATTGAGCCAGTTGTTCGTTCCTGTGAGTGCTCTTCTCTCTGTACACACACACTCACAGTGTTACACACATATGTATGTATATCTCAAAATAACAAGAGTATTGCATTGAGCAATGATACTTTTTTATTTTACTAACTGTACATTTAGTCCAATAAAAAAGTATCATTGCTCAATGCAATACTCTTGTTATTTTGATATCTAAATCTCTGGACTAACACGGCTACTCCAATCAACGTGACTATATATATATATATATATATATATATATATATATATATATATATATATATATATATAGTATATACACACCTATATATACTCAATCGACAAAGGGAAGTATATAATTTTGTCTGATGAAGCAAATAGTTACTGTACTTACAGACACACTGCGGTAACGCAGACCACTGACCATCCATACATGTCACAACGATAGACCCAATCAGCTCATAATTTTGGTCACATTCATATTCCACGGATACACCAGTATCATAGCTGCCTTCTTGTTGGGTTTTAGGATATCCATTTGCAATCTGTGGAGCAGAGCTGCATTTTTCTAGAAATAAGTAAATATCTTTATAAATAAACATGGAAAAAAAATGGATATTATTGAAAATGGAAATTCCATAACAATCTTTAAACAACCAGAACTTCTGTATATGCTTTTCAGCAAAGAAAATAGTTTAGAAACTTTGGGGCCTATTTATCAAAGGTCTTGCGGACCTGATCCGACAGTGCGGATCAGGTCCGCAAGACCTCGCTGAATGCGGAGAGCAATGCGCTCTCCGTATTCAGCATTGCACCAGCAACTCACAAGAGCTGCTGGTGCAACGCCGCCCCCTGCAGACTCGCGGCCAATGGGCCACCAGCAGGGGGATGTCAATCAACCCGATCGTACTCGATCAGGTTGATTTCCGGCGATGGTTATGGTCTTTGTGACCGCTGCTCCATAACTTGTGTTTCTGGCGAGTCTGAAGACTCGACAGAAACATGGGCCCACAAACTCCGTTCGGAGCTTGATAAATGGGCCCCCTTGTAAATACATTTATGAAAACATGAAAATATTGTAACACACTCTTTACTAAAACAACCAGGCTATGAAGTTAACTCAATTTCTTACAGTTGTGCATAAGCTGCTTTGAGAATTGCTAAATCACTTTATTTCTTTTGTTTGTATTTATATGACACAAAAAAGTGGAGAAAAAAAAGCCAAATCTGACACATTCCTCGCAAAAGTCTAAAAATGGATTGGACAAAATTATTGGCACCTTCTCAAAATTCGAATAAATAATTGCATTCCAAGTTTGTGATGCTCCTGTAATTTGTAATTAAACTTTAATTAATCAGTTAACATGGTGAAAAATGTACTCAACCTATCTGTTGTGCGTCTGTTTGCCACACTGAGCATGGAGAAAAGAAAGAGCAGCAAAAAATTGTCTGAGGATTTGAGAACAAAAATTGTGGAAAAGCATGGACAATCTCAAGGTTACAAGTCCATCTCCAGAGATCTTAATGTTTCTGTGTCCACTGTGTGCAACTTTGTCAAGAAGTTTACAGCCAATGGCACTGTAGCTAATCTCCCTGGACGTGGGCGAAAGAGAAAAAACAGAATTTATGTTTACCTGATAAATTACTTTCTCCAACGGTGTGTCCGGTCCACGGCGTCATCCTTACTTGTGGGATATTCTCTTCCCCAACAGGAAATGGCAAAGAGCCCAGCAAAGCTGGTCACATGATCCCTCCTAGGCTCCGCCTACCCCAGTCATTCGACCGACGTTAAGGAGGAATATTTGCATAGGAGAAACCATATGGTACCGTGGTGACTGTAGTTAAAAAAATAAATTATCAGACCTGATTAAAAAACCAGGGCGGGCCGTGGACCGGACACACCGTTGGAGAAAGTAATTTATCAGGTAAACATAAATTCTGTTTTCTCCAACATAGGTGTGTCCGGTCCACGGCGTCATCCTTACTTGTGGGAACCAATACCAAAGCTTTAGGACACGGATGAAGGGAGGGAGCAAATCAGGTCACCTAAATGGAAGGCACCACGGCTTGCAAAACCTTTCTCCCAAAAATAGCCTCAGAAGAAGCAAAAGTATCAAACTTGTAAAATTTGGTAAAAGTGTGCAGTGAAGACCAAGTCGCTGCCCTACATATCTGATCAACAGAAGCCTCGTTCTTGAAGGCCCATGTGGAAGCCACAGCCCTAGTGGAATGAGCTGTGATTCTTTCGGGAGGCTGCCGTCCGGCAGTCTCGTAAGCCAATCTGATGATGCTTTTAATCCAAAAAGAGAGAGAGGTAGAAGTTGCTTTTTGACCTCTCCTTTTACCGGAATAAACAACAAACAAGGAAGATGTTTGTCTAAAATCCTTTGTAGCATCTAAATAGACATCCAAATTGTGCAACAAACGTTCCTTCTTTGAAACTGGCTTCGGACACAGAGAAGGTACGATAATCTCCTGGTTAATGTTTTTGTTAGAAACAACTTTTGGAAGAAAACCAGGTTTAGTACGTAAAACCACCTTATCTGCATGGAACACCAGATAAGGAGGAGAACACTGCAGAGCAGATAATTCTGAAACTCTTCTGGCAGAAGAAATTGCAACTAAAAACAAAACTTTCCAAGATAATAATTTAATATCAACGGAATGCAAGGGTTCAAACGGAACCCCCTGAAGAACTGAAAGAACTAAATTGAGACTCCAAGGAGGAGCCAAAGGTTTGTAAACAGGCTTAATTCTAACCAGAGCCTGAACAAAGGCTTGAACATCTGGCACAGCAGCCAGTTTTTTGTGAAGTAACACTGACAAGGCAGAAATCTGTCCCTTCAGGGAACTTGCAGATAATCCTTTTTCCAATCCTTCTTGAAGGAAGGATAGAATCCTAGGAATCTTAACCTTGTCCCAAGGGAATCCTTTAGATTCACACCAACAGATATATTTTTTCCAAATTTTGTGGTAAATCTTTCTAGTTACAGGCTTTCTGGCCTGAACAAGAGTATCGATAACAGAATCTGAGAACCCTCGCTTCGATAAAATCAAGCGTTCAATCTCCAAGCAGTCAGCTGGAGTGAAACCAGATTCGGATGTTCGAACGGACCCTGAACAAGAAGGTCTCGTCTCAAAGGTAGCTTCCAAGGTGGAGCCGATGACATATTCACCAGATCTGCATACCAAGTCCTGCGTGGCCACGCAGGAGCTATCAAGATCACCGACGCCCTCTCCTGATTGATCCTGGCTACCAGCCTGGGGATGAGAGGAAACGGCGGGAACACATAGGCTAGTTTGAAGGTCCAAGGTGCTACTAGTGCATCCACTAGAGCCGCCTTGGGATCCCTGGATCTGGACCCGTAGCAAGGAACTTTGAAGTTCTGACGAGAGGCCATCAGATCCATGTCTGGAATGCCCCACAGCTGAGTGATTTGGGCAAAGATTTCCGGATGGAGTTCCCACTCCCCCGGATGCAATGTCTGACGACTCAGAAAATCCGCTTCCCAATTTTCCACTCCTGGGATGTGGATAGCAGACAGGAGGCAGGAGTGAGACTCCGCCCATAGAATGATTTTGGTCACTTCTTCCATCGCTAGGGAACTCCTTGTTCCCCCCTGATGGTTGATGTACGCAACAGTTGTCATGTTGTCTGATTGAAACCGTATGAACTTGACCCTCGCTAGCTGAGGCCAAGCCTGGAGAGCATTGAATATCGCTCTCAGTTCCAGAATATTTATCGGTAGAAGAGATTCTTCCCGAGACCAAAGACCCTGAGCTTTCAGGGATCCCCAGACCGCGCCCCAGCCCATCAGACTGGCGTCGGTCGTGACAATGACCCACTCTGGTCTGCGGAATGTCATCCCTTGTGACAGGTTGTCCAGGGACAGCCACCAACGGAGTGAGTCTCTGGTCCTCTGATTTACTTGTATCTTCGGAGACAAGTCTGTATAGTCCCCATTCCACTGACTGAGCATGCACAGTTGTAATGGTCTTAGATGAATGCGCGCAAAAGGAACTATGTCCATTGCCGCTACCATCAACCCGATCACTTCCATGCACTGAGCTATGGAAGGAAGAGGAACGGAATGAAGTATTCGACAAGAGTCTAGAAGTTTTGTTTTTCTGGCCTCTGTCAGAAAAATCCTCATTTCTAAGGAGTCTAATATTGTTCCCAAGAAGGGAACCCTTGTTGACGGGGATAGAGAACTCTTTTCCACGTTCACTTTCCATCCGTGAGATCTGAGAAAGGCCAGGACAATGTCCGTGTGAGCCTTTGCTTGAGGAAGGGACGACGCTTGAATCAGAATGTCGTCCAAGTAAGGTACTACAGCAATGCCCCTTGGTCTTAGCACAGCTAGAAGGGACCCTAGTACCTTTGTGAAAATCCTTGGAGCAGTGGCTAATCCGAAAGGAAGCGCCACGAACTGGTAATGTTTGTCCAGGAATGCGAACCTTAGGAACCGATGATGTTCCTTGTGGATAGGAATATGTAGATACGCATCCTTTAAATCCACCGTGGTCATGAATTGACCTTCCTGGATGGAAGGAAGAATAGTTCGAATGGTTTCCATCTTGAACGATGGAACCTTGAGAAACTTGTTTAAGATCTTGAGATCTAAGATTGGTCTGAACGTTCCCTCTTTTTTGGGAACTATGAACAGATTGGAGTAGAACCCCATCCCTTGTTCTCTTAATGGAACAGGATGAATCACTCCCATTTTTGACAGGTCTTCTACACAATGTAAGAATGCCTGTCTTTTTATGTGGTCTGAAGACAACTGAGACCTGTGGAACCTCCCCCTTGGGGGAAGTCCCTTGAATTCCAGAAGATAACCTTGGGAGACTATTTCTAGCGCCCAAGGATCCAGAACATCTCTTGCCCAAGCCTGAGCGAAGAGAGAGAGTCTGCCCCCCACCAGATCCGGTCCCGGATCGGGGGCCAACATTTCATGCAGTCTTGGTAGCAGTGGCAGGTTTCTTGGCCTGCTTTCCCTTGTTCCAGCCTTGCATTGGTCTCCAAGCTGGCTTGGCTTGAGAAGTATTACCCTCTTGCTTAGAGGACGTAGCACCTTGGGCTGGTCCGTTTCTACGAAAGGGACGAAAATTAGGTTTATTTTTTGCCTTGAAAGGCCGATCCTGAGGAAGGGCGTGGCCCTTACCCCCAGTGATATCAGAGATAATCTCTTTCAAGTCAGGGCCAAACAGCGTTTTCCCCTTGAAAGGAATGTTAAGTAGCTTGTTCTTGGAAGACGCATCAGCCGACCAAGATTTCAACCAAAGCGCTCTGCGCGCCACAATAGCAAACCCAGAATTCTTAGCCGCTAACCTAGCCAATTGCAAAGTGGCGTCTAGGGTGAAAGAATTAGCCAATTTGAGAGCATTGATTCTGTCCATAATCTCCTCAAAAGGAGGAGAATCACTATCGACCGCCTTTATCAGATCATCGAACCAGAAACATGCGGCTGTAGCGACAGGGACAATGCATGAAATTGGTTGTAGAAGGTAACCTTGCTGAACAAACATCTTTTTAAGCAAACCTTCTAATTTTTTATCCATAGGATCTTTGAAAGCACAACTATCCTCTATGGGTATAGTGGTGCGTTTGTTTAAAGTGGAAACCGCTCCCTCGACCTTGGGGACTGTCTGCCATAAGTCCTTTCTGGGGTCGACCATAGGAAACAATTTTTTAAATATGGGGGGAGGGACGAAAGGAATACCGGGCCTTTCCCATTCTTTATTAACAATGTCCGCCACCCGCTTGGGTATAGGAAAAGCTTCTGGGAGCCCCGGCACCTCTAGGAACTTGTCCATTTTACATAGTTTCTCTGGGATGACCAACTTGTCACAATCATCCAGAGTGGATAATACCTCCTTAAGCAGAATGCGGAGATGTTCCAACTTAAATTTAAATGCAATCACATCAGGTTCAGCCTGTTGAGAAATGTTCCCTGAATCAGTAATTTCTCCCTCAGACAAAACCTCCCTGGCCCCATCAGACTGGGTTAGGGGCCCTTCAGAAATATTAATATCAGCGTCGTCATGCTCTTCAGTATCTAAAACAGAGCAGCCGCGCTTACGCTGACAAGTGTTCATTTTGGCTAAAATGTTTTTGACAGAATTATCCATTACAGCCGTTAATTGTTGCATAGTAAGGAGTATTGGCGCGCTAGATGTACTAGGGGCCTCCTGAGTGGGCAAGACTCGTGTAGACGAAGGAGGGAATGATGCAGTACCATGCTTACTCCCCTCACTTGAGGAATCATCTTGGGCATCATTGTCATTATCACATAAATCACATTTATTTAAATGAATAGGAATTCTGGCTTCCCCACATTCAGAACACAGTCTATCTGGTAGTTCAGACATGTTAAACAGGCATAAACTTGATAACAAAGTACAAAAACGTTTTAAAATAAAACCGTTACTGTCACTTTAAATTTTAAACTGAACACACTTTATTACTGCAATTGCGAAAAAACATGAAGGAATTGTTCAAAATTCACCAAATTTTCACCACAGTGTCTTAAAGCCTTAAAAGTATTGCACACCAAATTTGGAAGCTTTAACCCTTAAAATAACGGAACCGGAGCCGTTTAAAACTTTAACCCCTTTACAGTCCCTGGTATCTGCTTTGCTGAGACCCAACCAAGCCCAAAGGGGAATACGATACCAAATGACGCCTTCAGAAAGTCTTTTCTAAGTATCAGAGCTCCTCTCACATGCGACTGCATGCCATGCCTCTCAAAAACAAGTGCGCCACACCGGCGCGAAAATGAGGCTCTGCTTATGCTTTGGGAAAGCCCCTAAGGAATAAGGTGTCTAATACAGTGCCTGCCGATATTATTATATCAAAATACCCAGATAAAATGATTCCTCAAGGCTAAATATGTGTTAATAATGAATCGATTTAGCCCAGAAAAAGTCTACAGTCTCAATAAGCCCTTGTGAAGCCCTTATTTACAATCGTAATAAACATGGCTTACCGGATCCCATAGGGAAAATGACAGCTTCCAGCATTACATCGTCTTGTTAGAATGTGTCATACCTCAAGCAGCAAGAGGCTGCACACTGTTCCCCCAACTGAAGTTAATTGCTCTCAACAGTCCTGTGTGGAACAGCCATGGATTTTAGTTACGGTTGCTAAAATCATTTTCCTCATACAAACAGAAATCTTCATCTCTTTTCTGTTTCTGAGTAAATAGTACATACCAGCACTATTTCAAAATAACAAACTCTTGATTGAATAATAAAAACTACAGTTAAACACTAAAAAACTCTAAGCCATCTCCGTGGAGATGTTGCCTGTACAACGGCAAAGAGAATGACTGGGGTAGGCGGAGCCTAGGAGGGATCATGTGACCAGCTTTGCTGGGCTCTTTGCCATTTCCTGTTGGGGAAGAGAATATCCCACAAGTAAGGATGACGCCGTGGACCGGACACACCTATGTTGGAGAAATTGATCAAAGATTACAACGAAGGATTGTTCAAATGGTGGATAAAGAACCTTGATCAACTTCCAGACAAATTCAAGCTGACTTTCAGGCACAGGGTA
Organism: Bombina bombina; assembly: GCF_027579735.1. Taxonomy (NCBI): domain Eukaryota; kingdom Metazoa; phylum Chordata; class Amphibia; order Anura; family Bombinatoridae; genus Bombina; species Bombina bombina. The sequence goes on from NC_069508.1 coordinate 17,117,007, forward strand.
CAAATTTTTCAGCTCGCACTATACGTTGCCATCTTAATGAAAAGGGACACTATGGTAGGAGACCCAGGAGGACCCCACTGCTGACACAGAAACATAAAGAAGCCAGATTGAAGTTTGCCAAAACTTACCTGAGGAAGCCAAAATCCTTTTGGGAGAATGTGCTGGGGACAGACAAAACAAAATTACAGCTTTTTGGTAAAGCCCATCATTCTACTGTTTTCAGAAAAAGAAATGAAGCTTTTAAAGAAAAGAATGCAGTCCCTACAGTCAAACATGGTGGAGGTTCACTAATGTTTTGGGGTTGCTTTGCTGCTTCAGGTACTGGATGTCTTAACTGTGAGCATGGCACTATTAAATATGAAGACTACCAAAGAATTCTGTGTGCAATGCAGGGCCCAGTGTAAGAAATGTTGGGTTTTCGTCAGAGATCATGGGTCTTACACCAGGACAATCACCCAAAGCACACGTCAGAAAGCACCCAAAAATGGTTTAAGACAAAGCGCTGGAGAGTACTGAACTGGTCAACAATGAGTCCAGATCTCAATCCCATAGAGCACCTGTAGAGAGATCTCAAAACAGCAGTTGGGAAAAGGAACCCTTCCAATCTGAGAGACCTGGAGCAGTTGGCGAAAGAAGAGTGGTCCACAATTCCAGTCGAGAGAACTCATTGATGGTTACAAGAAGCAATTGATTTCAGTTATTTTTTCCAAGGGGTGTGCTATCAAATATTAAATTGAGGGTGCCAATAATTTTGTCCAGTCCATTTTTTTTATGTTTTGCGTGGAATGTGTCAAGATTCGGCTTTTTTTTTCTCCACTTTTTTGTGTCATACCAATACAAACAAAAGAAACAAATACGAGAATTGCCTAAACATTTGTAATTGCAATAATTTTCTGGGCGAAGTGGTGCATTATCTGACAGAAATGCAGGGGTGCTAATATTTTTGGCCATGACTGTATGTATATATATATAAATATATATATATATATATATATATATATATATATATATATATATATATATATATATATATATATATATATATATATATATTGTAATTTTCTTTTCTAAATTTTCTAATGCTATATCTAGTATCACCAAGGGAAACTATATTCAGGTCACCAAGCATATATGTAACTAAGATAAACTAAGAGATAAACATATCCATTATCTAGCCATATGTACTTACTTTCCTTTAGACATTCTGGGTAATTTATATTCCTGGCTTGGCATGTAGCTGTTAAGTTGTTCTCAGGAAACATTCCTTCATAACACTCAAACTCTACAGATTCTCCATCTTCAACCACCAGTGACCCATTGAGGAAAATGTTGTTTTCCTCCATTATCGTTTTTGATAATACACAAGATCCTGTAAAATAATCACAGTTTGTATTAACAGTTAAGAAACTGGTTAACCATAAGGAGGTTTCTCTACAGAAGAGATTGTATAAGGATATATTTTAATTTACAAAGTTTGAGCCCATAGGACCTTGAATGGTCTAGTGGTATTGTTTTTCACCTGGCATTATTGCAACTGGGGTTCGAATCCCAGATTAACATTTATATATATGTTTTTAATAGTCGTTTATTTGCATTATTTATGGCTAGATTGAGAGCTTGCGTTAGCATTGCCAGGAAGAATAGAGCTCACGATAGCGTGCTTTCATAGGATACAATGGGAGCCTCATTCTCATGCTGTCAGACACATATATATAGATACATACATATATAGCATATATATGTATATACACATAGTAACACATACATATATATGTATATACACATAATAACACATAAATATATAGGTATATACACATAGTAACACATACATATATATGTATATACACATAGTAACACATAAATATATATGTATATACACATAATAACACATAAATATATATGTATAGACACATAATAACACATAAATATATATGTATAGACACATAGTAACACATACATATATATGTATAGACACATAGTAACACATAAATATATATATGTATATACACATAGTAACACATAAATATATATGTATATACACATAATAACACATAAATATATATGTATATACACATAATAACACATAAATATATATGTATATACACATAGTAACACATAAATATATATGTATATACACATAATAACACATAAATATATATGTATATACACATAGTAACACATAAATATATATGTATATACACATAGTAACATAAATATATATGTATATACACATACTAACACATAAATATATATGTATATACACATAGTAACACATAAATATATATGTATATACACATAATAACACATAAATATATATGTATATACACATAGTAACACATAAATATATATGTATATACTAGGGTTGCACCGATACCGATACTAGTATCGGTATCGGTACCGATACCACGTATTTGCATGAGTACTTGTACTTCTGCAAATGCACCGATACTTAAACCGATACCTCTACTTCCTACCCATATGCTATCTTGTGGCGTTTTTTCAAACTGCACGTTCCCATTTCATTTTAAACTGGAGTGGAGACTAAACTAAAAATTGTTTACTACTCTTCTGCCAATACAAATTGCTGTTATTTGTATTATTGTAGGAGAGATCACTGTACCTTGTTCATACAAACCCCTGAAGTACTGGGCAGTTACTAAACAGATTTCTAGCTCTAGGTAAAATGGCCCAAAAATATCTTTCTGCCCCATGCAGTAGTGTGGAAAGTGAAAGACTGTTCAGCTTAGAGTCAAACCTCCATACACATGTCAGATTGATGTTATATAACAGCCCTACAACGCATTTGCATCACCCCTTTAAATTTAATATTTTTTATTTATAAACATGTTCAGTGAACTTTGTGACAAATAAAACTTTTATTATTTCATAATGTCTTTTGAATTGCAGTCCTTTATAATTATAAAGAAGGAATCTTAAATAATTAGTCTGTATTGTGCTTGGTAAACTGTCACATGACATTAAAAAAAAAGTATCGGTAATTGGTATCGGCGAGTATTTGAAAACAAGTATCGGTACTTGTACTCAGTCATAAAAAAATGGTATCGGTGCAACCCTAGTATATACACATAGTAACACATAAATATATATGTATATATACACATAGTAACACATAAATATATATGTATATACACATAATATCACATAAATATATATGTATATACACATAATAACACATAAATATATATGTATATAAGCATAATAACACATAAATATATATGTATATACACATACTAACACATAAATATATATGTATATACACATAGTAACACATAAATATATATGTATATACACATAATAACACATAAATATATATGTATATACACATAATAACACATAAATATATATGTATATACACATAATAACACATAAATATATCTGTATATACACATAATAACACATAAATATATATGTATATACACATAATAACACATAAATATATATGTATATACACATAGTAACACATAAATATATATGTATATACACATAATAACACATAAATATATATGTATATACACATAATAACACATAAATATATATGTATATACACATAATAACACATAAATATATATGTATATACACATAGTAACACATACATATATATGTATATACACATAGTAACACATAAATATATATGTATATACACATAGTAACACATAAATATATATGTATATACACATACTAACACATAAATATATATGTATATACACATAGTAACACATAAATATATATGTATATACACATAGTAACACATAAATATATATGTATATACACATAGTAACACATAAATATATAAAGACAGGCCTGTCTGTGCTGCGCCCATGTTTTGACCTACTATGTCCTATTGTTGTGTCTATCCTTTTTAATCTTTTGAATACATATTGGAACTTTTTAATCTAATAATGGATGCCGGTTTCCTTGCTTGAATTGTATTTAAATACATAGAACATATTGTGCTATGTGAAGAGCATTGGACTGTGAAATATGTACAGTAAATACACCAACACTTTAGTAAATAGGAATATTGCATAAATATGATTTTACATGGTTTCATCTAATTAACTGCAAAGGGCTCCAATGCAGTATATATATACTGTATATATATATATATATATATATATATATATATATATATATATATATATATATATATATATATATATATGTATTATTATATATATAATATATATATATATATATATATACAGTATATATAAGTACATATGTATTTATGTATTTATATGTATACATTTGTATTTATGGGTTTATATGTGTATATACTGTATTTTTATATATATATATATATATATATATATATATATATATATATATATATATATATATGTCTGTAAATACTTATATACCTATATAAATACATATGTACTCATATATATATAAATATATATATATATATATATATACACACACATCTTTAGACATGTATATGTAGGTATCTCTATGTTATAGCCCTTTGCCTGCCTTTTTTCCCTAACATCTGAGATCTCATATCTATGAGCCGTTATAACTTTTTTGTGCAATATTTTTTCAATCATTTTTAGATTGTGTCATTATGAGTGTAACTGTACTGTATAATCTACTTTTGATGTGTTTTGTCAAAACAGTTAACCAGAACTCCGAAGGATGTGCATTCCCAATGCACGCTCAAATTGCGTATACTTTCTCTACTTGTACTACGAGTGCTACATCTGAAGTGCAAACAGCCACGATCAATCCCTTTCCCTTCATTCATAACTGTTAGCGTGCCACTTGAAATCTGGCTCTATATCTTCCTGTACATCGTATATTTCAATATGGACACCCAACAAAACATTATGAGATCGTTATCAATTCGAAGAATAAACAGTTAATGTCAACCAATAAGGATTTTCCAAGGGATTTAAAAATGGAATGAACAGGTGTATAGTTTCATCCTTGAAAAAGCCAAACCTGTTTGGAGAAACGCACGTTGGATGTAACGAAGGGAGAACCACCACGAGTAAGAGGAGGTCTGTAATACTTTGTCTCTTTTTCAGGACTTTCTTGAAAACCTTGGAAATATACCACGTTATATAGAACAGTCTGGAGTTTTAATTGTGACGTTTCCTACTTGTATGTTTTTGGTCCCCTGTATATTCTTTTAATTGCTTTTATTTAAGTGTTTATATGTTTACCTGGGCTGCTGTGACAGATTTCTGCAGAGGCTTGTGACATCTGTAACCAACGCTGTATACACTTACGGCTAGATTTAGAGTTTTGTCGGTAACGACCCGCGTAGCTAACGCTGGCTTTTTTCTGGCCGCACCTTTAAAATAACTCTGGTATTGAGAGTCCACAGAATGGCTGCGTTAGGCTCCAAAAAGGGAGCGTACAGGCATATTTAACGCCACTGCAACTCTCGATACCAGAGTTGCTTACGGACGCGGCCGGCCTCAAAAACGTGCTCGTGCACGATTCCCCCATAGAAAACAATGGGGCTGTTTGAGCTGAAAAAAAACCTAACACCTGCAAAAAAGCCGCGTTCAGCTCCTAACGCAGCCCCATTGTTGTCTATGGGGAAACACTTCCTACGTCTGCACCTAACACCCTAACATGTACCCCGAGTCTAAACACCCCTAACCTTACACTTATTAACCCCTATTCTGCCGCCCCCGCTATCGCTGACCCATGCATATTATTTTTAACCCCTAATCTGCCGCTCCGTAAACCGCCGCTACTTACATTATCCCTATGTACCCCTAATCTGCTGCCCCTAACACCGACGACCCCTATATTATATTTATTAACCCCTAATCTGCCCCCCACAACGTCGCCTCCACCTGCCTACACCGCTATTATAATAAAGTTATTAACCCCTAATCCGCCTCACTAACCCTATAATAAATAGTATTAACCCCTAATCTGCCCTCCCTAACATCGCCGACGCCTAACTTCAAACATTAACCCCTAATCTGCCGACTGGAGCTCACCGCTATTCTAATAAATGTATTAACCCCTAAAGCTAAGTCTAACCCTAACACTAACACCCCCCTAAGTTAAATATAATTTAAATCTAACGAAATAAATTAACTCTTATTAAATAAATTATTCCTATTTAAAGCTAAATACTTACCTGTAAAATAAATCCTAATATAGCTACAATATAAATTATATTTATATTATAGCTATTTTAGGATTTATATTTATTTTACAGGTAACTTTGTATTTATTTTAACCAGGTACAATAGCTAAAATAGTTAAAATAATTACAAAATTACCTGTAAAATAAATCCTAACCTAAGTTACAATTAAACCTAACACTACACTATCAATAAATTAATTAAATAAAATACCTACAATTATCTACAATTAAACCTAACACTACACTATCAATAAATTAATTAAATACAATATCTACAAATAAATACAATGAAATAAACTAACTAAAGTACAAAAAATAAAAAAGAACTAAGTTACAAAAAATAAAAAAATATTTACAAACATCAGAAAAATATTACAACAATTTTAAACTAATTACACCTACTCTAAGCCCCCTAATAAAATAACAAAGACCCCCAAAATAAAAAAATGCCCTACCCTATTCTAAATTACTAAAGTTCAAAGCTCTTTTACCTTACCAGCCCTGAACAGGGCCCTTTGCGGGGCATGCCCCAAAGAATTCAGCTCTTTTGCCTGTAAAAAAAACCACATACAATACCCCCCCCCAACATTACAACCCACCACCCACATACCCCTAATCTAACCCAAACCCCCCTTAAATAAACCTAACACTAAGCCCCTGAAGATCTTCCTACCTTATCTTCACCATACCAGGTTCACCGATCGATCCAGAAGAGCTCCTCCGATGTCCTGATCCAAGCCCAAGCGGGGGGCTGAAGAGGTCCATGATCCGGCTGAAGTCATCATCCAAGCGGGAGCTGAAGAGGTCCATGATCCGGCTGAAGTCATCATCCAAGCGGGAGCTGAAGAGGTCCATGATCCGGCTGAAGTCATCATCCAAGCGGGAGCTGAAGAGGTCCATGATCCGGCTGAAGTCTTCTATGAAAGGCATCTTCAATCTTCTTTCTTCCGGATCCATCTTGCAGACCTCCGACGCGGAACATCCTGCTGGCCCGACGGACTACCGACGAATGAAGGCTCCTTTAAGGGACGTCATCCAAGATGGCGTCCCTCGAATTCCGATTGGCTGATAGGATTCTATCAGCCAATCGGAATTAAGGTAGGAAAATTCTGATTGGCTGATGGAATCAGCCAATCAGAATCAAGTTCAATCCGATTGGCTGATCCGATCATCCAATCAGATTGAGCTCGCATTCTATTGGCTGTTCCGATCAGCCAATAGAATGCGAGCTCAATCTGATTGGCTGATCGGATCGCCAATCGGATTGAACTTGATTCTGATTGGCTGATTCCATACATAAGTATAACGTAGGTGGCGGTCGGCAGATTAGGGGTTAAAAATATTTAATCGAGTGGCGGCGATGTGGGGGGACCTCAGTTTAGGGGTACATAGGTAGTTTATGGGTGTTAGTGTACTTTAGAGCACAGTAGTTAAGAGCTTTATGAACCGGCGTTAGCCCAGAAAGCTCTTAACTACTGACTTTTTTTTGCAGCTGGAGTTTTGTCGTTAGATTTCTATCGCTCACTTCAGACACGACTCTAAATACCGGAGTTAGGAAGATCCCATTGAAAAGATAGGATATGCAATTGACGTAAGGGGATCTGCGGTATGGAAAAGTCGCGGCTGAAAAGTGAGCGTTAGACCCTTTCCTGACTGACTCCAAATACCGGCGGTAGCCTAAAACCAGCGTTAGGAGCCTCTAACGCTGGTTTTCACGGCTACCGCCAAACTCCAAATCTAGGCCTAAGAGTTGGGTTTACTGCTCTGAAGAGTGTGAGTACTACTCCATCTTTGTAAATAAAATATATTGTAGCAATATTACACTATGTTGTTTTTCTTTCTTCTACTATTGTCTCTAGAGAGGATTTTGAGAATGTGAGATAAATTTAAATTATTCGATCACAAGGAAGATGGATAGAGACTGATTAACCATAATTTTGGACATATATCCTTTCTGATTCATATGCACGGCGTACACTAATTTCTTATTTATATTCTCACATTTTTTTATACTTAGATACACTGTTTCTTTTGTTCTTTGATATTCTGTATTTAATTTACTACCAACAGTTGCCAGTGAATGCTATGGCAAACCACCCTCATGTGTCACCTTGCTGTAGCTGGTTCCAAATGCCAAATATTGATTTGTTGTGCACAGTGCCTTGGATCTGGCCAGGGAGGGGTTAAAGATGTTGCACATTATGATCTACATTATCAACACCTTATAACTTCTGTATTCAAGTGGATTTCAAGTCTTTAAAGAAAAGAGTTAAATATTTGCCCCTCCCCCCAATTAGATCATTTCCAGGTCAAAAATATAAAAGAAATTCATCCTAAACCTTAATGAAAATTTGTATTCTATCTGCGGCCATCTTATCCAATAGCTAATGAGGTACAGAATACTCCACAAATTTGAGTAGCCATCTGATGTAATGGAAAGGCTATGTAAACAGTGTACATATAGCTCAGCTGGGATTTTTCTTTTGAGAGGTCCCCAGGAGCTTCAGCCAGTGAGGATATGTTTTACATTAAAGGGGCAGTAAAGTCAAGCAAACTTAAATTGTTCAGATAGTGCATACAATTATAATCAACTTTCCAATGTACTTTTAGTATCAAATCTATTTAGTTCTCTTTGCATCCTTTGTTGAAAAGCATACCTAGGTAGTCTCAAGAGCCGCCATGCACTACTCGGAGCTAGCTGCTTGATTGATAGCTTCACACACACACACACACACACACATATATATATATGCCTCTTGCCATTGGCCATTACTGCTCCTGAGCATACCTAGAATCAGTATAACCATCTATAACCACAAAACCATCATCTCACTTGAACGTGGTTAAGTATTGCTGTTATTTTTCCATTTGTACCATATCTACTGATAGATATTATTTTTGGACTCATTAATCAGTTTACGTTTTGTATAAAAGGATTAAGACAGAGTATATAGTTATAATTATCAATCTTAGTACATTCTGGATATTTCAGTATTCCTCTGTTACAATGTGTCCGAACCAGGTTTTTACCAGACACTTCATATCCAGGTAAACACCTAAACTCCACATAATCTTCATGTTTGTAGATGTCCTCTGTGTGCAGCTGTAAATAATTTGCTGCCATTAGACTCTTGTCTAACGTGCACGGCTCTGTGACACAAATAGACTATTACTACATGACATAGATCATATAGATCAGAAAGAAAATGTGTAAACAAGATACAAATATTACATTATGGTTTTAGCTTTGCCAGATTGGCCCTTTTTTACTCCTTGGGTATTCGTTTACTCAGTGCCACTCGTATTTTATTTGTGTTTAGATGATACTAATAATATTATAGGCAACGTCTTTGGTGTCTGGTGTTCAGCAAAAGATGAACAGAATGTGATTCCCTTCCAGTGAATGCTTTCGGGTACGTACTGAGCACGGATAAGTAACAATACATGCTTGTGATAATACATGTGCACGTGAGAACTTTTGGGAATAATGCTATACCATGTTCAGCAGTGCTCTTTTCTAAAATACCATTGGAAGCCTAATGAGTCAGGATAATTAGGAAGTAGTTGAAGGTGGAACAAAATTTAAAGGGTCTTTGCACTTAAAGCCATAAAACCTTTTGAGTTATGTGCTTATAAAAGAGTTAACTGGGGTAAAATAGTGTGAGAAAAAAAAGAGTAAAAAATAGCTTAGAAGTATTTTAATAAAATTTCCAAAAATCTGCCAAATTACTTACACTTTAGCCTGCTCCACTCCCCTTATCAGTGTCATACTCCAAATCATTGTGGTATCATGTAACAAAGTAAGCATGTGACAATAATTACTTATCCAAATAAGGAGGGGGGGGGGGGGTTGAGGAGGGACAGCAGGTACTGTTATTGTTTGTTGCCAAAGGCTTGCTTGTTTCCATGGGGATAATGTCACATGCTTTGGGAAAGCTTCAGCATTATACTGTGTGCTGCTTTAGTCCGATGTCATGTGACTCTGCCCCCTACTATGCACGTGCATGAGTGCATTCTGCAGAAGCTATTGCTTGGAAAGCACCTTCCATATATGGAAATGCCTGGGGGGGGGGGGGGGAGCTTGCTGCAAAGAAAACTATGCATGAATTAAAGGGGTTGTTGGGGGGTAAAACAGAAACCGTTTTGCAGGTAAGCTTTGGCTGCATTATATATTTAGAAACTTATATTAGTTCATACTGTTTTAGGCCTCTTTAAAGAGTTTCTATCAGCTATATGAAAAAGCAGCATGTTCCTTTTCTTGCAGTGAAAAATTTAAAGTAAAAGCTGTTTAAATGAATAAAGCAGTCAGTGTCAGTGGTGACAATATTGTACAACAATTACATTCTATAACTGATTTTAACACTCACTACACTATACTTCTGTTTAACTCCAGCCAAGGGACATAATACTTACATGCTAACTCATTGTTTCTCAACCGCGGCCCTCAAGTACCCCAGCAGGCCAGGTTTTATTATAGCTGAACCAGTGCACAGGTGAAATAATCAGCTGATGGATGAGAGCAGGTTAGTAACCATGGTTACTAATCAGATAATTACTTCTTCTCTGCACTGGTTCAGCTATAATAAAAAAAAAACTGGCCTGTTGGGGGTTCTTGAGGACCACGAATGAGAAACACTAGAAAGTGATGCAACATAACTGTAAAAAACTGACAAGATCACATGAGTATCTCTATGCAAAAAGGGAAGATATTATACCTCTAAATTTCTTCAGCTCACCAGAGTAAGTGTTGAGTAAATCTTGTGCGACTTCATATTAAACTTCCTTAATCTGAATAGGAAAATAACATGACTGTGCTTGCACATGACAGATGCAAACTCCCTTGCAAGTCCTGGGACTGGTATCCTGATAGGCTGCTTAAAGTCTCTTTACAGCGGGGTGTGAATACATAATTTTGAGGTAAAATATCTTTCTTTTTTATATATAGAGATGTTCAGGTGATATTTTCTAGTCAGCTTTTTACAGCTATCCTGCATCACTTTCAAGAGCTTTAACATTTGAGTATCATGTCCCTTTAAAGGGATACTAGACCCAAATATTTTTTTTAATGATTCGGATAGAGCATGCAATTTTAAGCAACTTTCTTAACTTTCCTATTTTAAATTTTTCTTAGTTTTCCTGCTTTCTTTACAGGTATTTAAAAAGTAGGAATGTAAAGCATAGGAGTCCGCCCATTTTAGGTTCAGCACCCTGGATAGCTTTTGCTTATTGGTGGCTACATTTAGCCACGAATAAGCAAGCATAACCCAGGTCCTGAACCAAAAATGGTCTGACGCCTAGGGGTCCATTTATTAATGTGCGGACAGACAGAGGTGGCGGACGAGTTAAGAAGCAGCGGTCTTCAGACGGAACTGAAGCGGAGTGGGTCGGAGGCAGCATCCGCTGCTTCTTAAATAGACTCCCTAAGCTTTACATTCCTGCTTTTTAAATAAATATAGTAAGAGAACAAAGAAATATTTATAATAGCAGTAAATAAGAAAGTTGCTTAAAATTTCATGCTCTGGGGCCTATTTATCCCGTTTCTAAAGACCTGCTGCTCCATAACCTGTCTGCATAACCTGTGCTCTCAGGCGGCGGACAGACATCACCGGAAATCAACCCGATCCAATATGATCGGGTTGAATGACACTCCCTGCTAGCGGCTGATTTGGCGAGAATCTGCAGGGGGCGGTATTGAACCAGCAGTTCACCAGAACTGCTGGTGAAATGATAAATGCCGACAGCGTATGCTTTTGCATTTATCGATGTGCAGAGGACATGATCCGCAATATCGGATCATGTCCGCTCGCACATTCATAAATAGGCCCCTCTATCTGAATCATTAAAGAAAAACATTGGGTTTAGTATCCCTTTAAGTAAAGCTCAAGAGCCGCAGAGAACTGCAGGTGCTGAGCAGACACTATACTAGCCTTTTAATGAACTAACATATTTTTAAATCAAAGTTTTGGATTCTATAAGACCTGTGACTTAATAGGACTATTTTGTTAGGCAATTACCTACATCTAAAACAATCTACTTAAAAAAAGTGAAATCAATGTGAAAACATCACTGTATAAATACCTAGGCAAACAGGTAAATTTTCCCATACGCCATTCTCACATATAATCTCATCAGATTCATGAAGAACATAATTTTTTTGACACACGTATTTCACTTTCGAGTTTAAACTGTAGTTTTGTTTCTTTTCTCCCATAAGGTCTCCATTTTGTATTTCTGGTGGTTTACCACAGGCGAGTTCTGGTACTAATGTACAATAATGAAAAATAAAATGTCAGATATTTCTTTATTTCAAGGTATAATTTCACATAATTTAATTGTTATTCATCTTATCAGAAGTACAATAAAGTACCATAAAAATTACATTGTGTCGTGTCACAGTTAAAGAAAATCTTAAATAAATAGCTAATTTAATGGATTGATCATAGTCTAATGCTTTGATATTGGTGCAATCAGAGTCAACCAATTTTATTCTATGGGGCCGATTTATCAAAGCGTTAATCTAGGCACAGTCGCTGAGGTCAATACACTCACCAGACATTGCTGTCGCAAATCTACATTCGACGGTCTTATTTATCAACATGTCTGTCAAATACACACGTGTCAAGTCCACCGCGATAAGCATTGAACTGTTGATAAATAAGAATCATCGATGCCGCGGATATCCTTATTCATCAAATTATCTACCCTGAATGTCCATCAAATGAAGACAGTTCAACTTTATTTATTCCATTTCATTCCTGTCCATGAACAAGCACATTTTTCTAAAGTTAATCTTTTATTTTTCATCTGTTAATGTCCTTGAAATAGCTAGATTTTTACCTGAACAAACAATAAATATCATAGAAATGTACTTTTATTTTTATTGTTTAGACAAAATATCTGATATATGATATTTTCACATAGATTAAAGTGTATTTGTATTTCTAAAAATCATGATATGCTTATCTTATGTTTTAAGTTTTTTTAAAGGATTGTTAATGCTAATTAATGCTAATGACTGCGGCAAGAAACAGCATTGAATTCAACCTTTCTGTGTTATCGCCCCCCCCCCCTTTTCTAATACTGTAACTTCCCATTGATTTCTATGGCATTCACATGCTGAAAGGTGGCAAATCTAAAGTTAGGTACGCTGCATCAGAATAGACGAAAGCGTACTTGTTGAATGTTTGATAAATTGGCAAGAGGTTCAAATAGAGTCGAATGTAAATGCGGATCATCAGTATTCCGATCGAATATGCGTCAGATTGATTTTGCAGGAGCGTATATTATGTTGAACATTTCAACATTTGACAATGTTGAAGCTTTGTTAACTGCGGCGGATTAACTCGGCGTCTAATTTGACGTGGAATTGCAGCGTATTATCAGTTGACGCTTTGATAAAATGGCCCCTATATATTAAACACTTTTCTCATTATCAATTTGATAAAAAATGGTCCTTACTTATATGTGCCAACTCCAAATGTAAGATACTTAAAGAGATATGCTTCAGATAAAGCATGCACTTTTAAACAAATTCTAATTTACTTATCTTTGTTCTTTTGGTATCTTTTTTGAAAGGCAGGGAGCCCCTTAAACCTCTTTATACCCCTTTAACAACACACTTACAAGGTGGTTTTTCATATAGACATCTCTGTGGTTTTCAAGCATAACATGTTATGCAATTGCTAAACAAAATCACGTTATTTGTCACTGATTATTTTTGGATTATAACATCAGGAGATTAATCATACAGATAACCATTTCATGTTGTTTTCAGGAAGTCAGAATTCTGAGCTTCAGGGGTATTAACGACAGAAGCATTTTGGGAATGTGATTACCAGAAAAACACACTGGTCACAATCCTTTAGAAAAGCGTATTAAATTATTTATCTACAAAAATTGCAAAACACTATAATGATGAATTTTGTAGAAAAATCATTTGAGAAACTTTTCTAAAACATTGTGATTGACCCTAATGGGTTAATTAATGTATTTTATTTCACATGCCCAGGTGGTCATGCTTTTAAATGATGCAAGGAATAATAAACTATTTTACACCAAATTATTAAGCACCTTATGGTGCCTAATACATCTGTTTCCCCGTGAGCCTTCAGGCTCGCCAGAAACAGCAGTTATGAAGCAGCGGTCTTAAGACCGCGGCTCCTTAATTGGTCCGCCACCTCTGAGCAGCGGACAACCATTAACTCGATCAGATACGATTGGGTTGATTGACACCCCCTGCTAGTGGCCGATTGGCTACAGCGTATCATGTCCCCCAGACATTGATAATTCGGCCCCCTAATGTGAGCAGACAAGTTCCATATCCTCAGAAGGTGTCTACTAACATTTACATCTCACTATTATGTCATTACAAGATGATGTTGTCTGTCCTTTTTTTTGTTATTAGATACGTGCATTTGGGCTTTTGTTGATTCTTCGAGTCGTTTGATATACAAACAGCCAAATACATTTTTGGAAGAAAAGGACAAAAAAAAAAATGATTGCTTGACAAAAACAGATTTGTTAATTTGTTCATGCAGTTTGGAGCCAAAAAAGGTGCAGGAATGGGAGGGGGTCATTGTTGTTTATAATGATGTACAGGGGGTCTTATCAGTCATTTGTCTATCATCTCCTATACAATCCTGCTATAGTATTACTAGTGACTGATGTATATATACATACACACATACATACATATACCGGCCATACATATATACATACACACATACATACATATACCCATACATATATACATACACACATACATACATATACCCATACATATATACATACACACATACATACATACATATACCGGCCATACATATATACATACACACATACATACATATACCGGCCATACATATATACATACACACATACATACATATACCGGCCATACATATATACATACACACATACATACATATACCCATACATATATACATACACACATACATACATATACCCATACATATATACATACACACATACATACATACATA
>NC_069508.1:17139644-17217144 GCF_027579735.1 Bombina bombina
TAAACCCGGTGGCTTGAATGGGCGTCGCCCTGTATGACAAGAGGGCTAGGTACGGTTCAGATTGCTTTAGAATGAATTTTGTTGTTTGAACTGCCCTTTCAGCCATTCCGTTGGCCTGCGGATAATGTGGACTTGACGTGGAATGTACAAAATCATATTCCCTGCTGAAAGCACTGAACTCTGTAGAAGCGAACTGCATGCCATTATCACTCACCAGCTCCATTGGAATGCCCCAGCGGGCGAACAAGCTCTTCAGGCGAATGATAACGGCCTGACTTGTGATATCATTCAGGGGTGCTATTTCCAAATACCTGGAATAGTAGTCGATAACAACAAGAAACTTTTTCCCGTGCAGTTCGCACAAATCAGCAGCTATTTTCTGCCACGGCCCCGCAGGCAGCGGAGTAGACATTAAGGGCTCCCTTCTCTGAGTAGGCCGGCGTTCCCGGCAAAAGGCACATTTAGACACGTGATTTGCAATGTCGGAGCTGATCCCAGGCCACCACACAGCTGTAGCTGCTCTTTCTCTGCACTTTGTAATGCCTAAGTGGCCATCGTGAATCCTGTTTAACATCTCCTTCCTCATGCTGACAGGAATTACAATACGGTCTTGGAACAGCACCAACCCCTCCAGCTCCGTGAGCTGCGACCTCTCTGGCTGGTAAGCATTTAAAGACATCCAGGCTGCCCGGCTCTCGGGCCAGCCATCTCTTATGTACCTTATAACTTCTTGCAGATCTGTGTCCAAATATGTCTCTTTCTTTATCTCTTCCAGTTTCCTTGAAGAAATGGACTTAGAGGCCAGAACTGAATCAACATACACTTTTACATCCGACTCTGTGGAGGATTCTTCAGCAGCAGCCAGTGGGAGCCTGGACAGTGTGTCTGCCACAACCAGCTGCTTCCCCGGCACATGCACTGCCTGAACATTGAACCTGAGTAGTCTCATTAAAAGTCTCTGGCATCTCAAGGGTGTTTTGTCGATGTCATAAGAATTGATAAGAGGGACTAGCGGTTTGTGGTCAGTTTCCAGACTAAATGTCTCCAAACCCACTAGATAACGCTGAAAGCGCTCACAGGCCCAAACTGCAGCCAGGCACTCTTTCTCAATTTGAGCGTATTTTGACTCCGCAGCCGTCAGTGTGCGGGAACAGTAGGCGATGGGCTGTAGTTTGTTGTCATTCAGCTGCAGGAGTGCAGCCCCCAACCCATAACTGCTTGCATCAGCACTAACCACAGTCTTTTTTGAAGGGTCGTAGAACCCCAGCACTGGGGCAGACCCCAGCAGGGACTTAGCATGCAGGAACGCTTTTTCTTGTGAGGGTCCCCAGACCCAGGCAACATCTTTCTTAAGCAACTCTGTGATAGGGTGCAAAACTGTAGATAAATCTGGAAGAAACTTGCCCACGTAATTTACAAGGCCCAATATCTGTCTCAGCTCATGTACATCAGAAGGGCTTTTCATCTGTTCGATAGCCCGAATTTTCTCGGGGTCCGGCTTGATGCCATCCCCGTTGATGATATGCCCAAAGTAGCATAATTCAGTTTTCCTAAAATGACATTTTTCTTTATTCAGCTTCAGCCCAGACTCTTTGATAGCCTGCAGCACACAACTCAAACGCTGATCATGCTCCTCCACTGTAGACCCATACACTAGAATGTCGTCCATGACGACTGCTGTGCCCACGTGGCCACTCAGGAGAGAACTCATTTCCCTCTGAAAGATCTCAGGAGCGGAGGATATCCCAAAGGGAAGTCTGCAGAAACAGAACCGACCTACCGGAGTGATAAAGGTAGTCAGTTTGCGGCACTTTGGATCCAGGGGGATCTGCCAAAAGCCGCTAGAAGCGTCTAATGTGGAAAAGAACTTCGCCCCAGCCAACTTCGGGGCTATATCTTCCAGTGTCGGCAGCACAAATCTCTCCCTCTTCACTGCCTCATTCAACCTTTTCAGGTCCACACAGATGCGCACCTTTCCGTTTTTCTTTGCAACTGGAACAATGGGGGCACACCAATCAGTTGCTTCAACAACCTCTTCAATAACCCCCATAGACTTCATGCGCATGAGCTCTTTCTCTGCTTGAGGCATGAGCGGGAACGGAATTCTACGAGGAGTAGAAATACTGTACGGGACTGCGTCACTTTTAAGTGCTATACGGACAGGTTTGCAGCTCAGTAGGCCCAACTCGCCAAACATATCTTCAGAGATCTCATTCACTCTGGCCACGAGGCCCAAGTCACAGGCTGCTTTTCTGCTCAATAAACTGTTAACACACTGACCTCGGATCACATGCACCCACATGGTGAACTTCCTTTGTTTGTACTCACAGCTGGCAAGAAATTTCCTCACACAATCAATGCGGCCACCAGGGCTATGAACATTTGTAGTAACCTTCGCCAGCTGGGGCTGTCGAGGCAGTTTCATAAATTCAGCAAAAGACATTACAGTGATATCAGCTCCTGTGTCAATCTTAAAATCAACATTGGCTCCCATTACAGTAAAGGTAACTTTCCAATCTTCCTCTGAGCTTGTCCGTTCCACAACAGACCCCACAAAAGACACTTCCTGACCCTCCTGGTCACTGTCCACCTGCATCTCCTTAATGTATTCAGTTTTACACACCACTTCAAAATGGCCTATTCTGTTACATTTTCTGCATCTTTTATCTCTGGCCGGGCATATAGCACTCTGATCATGAGCCCGGTAGCACCGTGTGCATCAGCCATGTTGCGCCCATCCACTTCTAGGCCTTTCCAGTACTTTAGATCTACCGCTCACACTGTGCCTTTCACTAGTAATTTTCCTAGACTGTTGCACTTCATCCACAATACTCTCAGACCTCAGATCAGCACTTTGCTTTTTCACCAGTTCACTCTGGCGGGCCATCCTAATAGCCCCGTCTAACGTTAAATCAGGCTCTAACTGCAGCTTCAGGGAGACTTCAGCATCTGCAATTCCAATAACTATTCTGTCTCTGATTTGCTCTTCTTTAGCAACACCAAACTCACAGAATTCAGCTAATTCATACAGGCTGCGCACAAATGACTCCACAGATTCTCCCACACGCTGATTACGTTTGTGAAAACAAGCTCTCTCATGAATCACATTTCTTTTGGGCACAAAGTGGGCACTGAGTTTATCCATAACTATATCAAAGTTAACTTCGTCCCCTTCTTGGAAAGTAAAAGCATTGAACACTGGCTCTACATCTTTCCCCATAGAATATAAAAGAGAATTAACTTGTACTTCACCACTCTCCTTGTTCAGTTTGGATGCAATCCTGAAGCGCTGAAACCGCTGACGCCATGTGGGCCAAGCTGCAGGCTGAGAAAAGTCAAAAGGCTCAGGTGGGGTAAACTTTGACATCGTCATCATCAGAAACAGAAGCGTAGTCCAGAACTTCTGACACCATGTCATGAGATGCAGGACATATGCAGGACACAGCAATGATAGTACAACTCTATTTTATTACAGAGCATAGCAATACACATCCAGACAGGTTGATTGTACTAAACTAACTGCGACACAGACACCGGACCTAAGCCCCGCCCACATGCTAGTGACATCACATCCTGCTATCATCACATAAAGATTTGGGTTTAGTGTCCCTTTAGTTATAGGGAGTTCAAGAGAAGTTTTACAGCTTTATTTGTTTTTATGCACAAGGCTATGCACTTATGTTACAGCTCTGTATCTGATAGTTTAATCATAGCTGGAATCTCAGATCATGTTTGTTTTATAGACAATGCTGTGAGCATAACGGGCTGCTGACGGCACACACCACGCATGCATTTGCCCAGACTTGTCAATCTGAGCTATTCACCTCCTTAAAGGGATAGGAAAGTCAGAATTAAACTTGTATGATTCAGATAGAGCGTTATTTTAGGACACTTTTAAATTTACTTCTATTTTCAAATAAACTTTGTTCTCATTGAAAAATGATATGCACATATCCTACACTAGGGGGGGCTAGTGGTGATTGGTGCCTGTACACATTTGTCTCTTGTGATTGGTTAACTAAATAAGGAGGGGTCTATCACAGCTGAATATTTTTTTTTTTTTTTTAAACAATAAAAAAAAACAACTTTTATTTTAGTACTGGCAGACTTTCTGCCAGTACTTAAAGGGACACTGAACCCAATTTTTTTCTTTAATGATTCAGATAAAGCATGCAATTTTAAGCAACTTTCTAGTTTACTCCTATTATCAATTTTTCTTCATTCTCTTGTTATCTTTACTTGAAAAATAAGGCATCTAAGCTTTTTTGGGGTTTAGAACTCTGGATAGCACTTTTTTATTGGTGGATGAATTTATCCACCAATTAGCAAGGACAACCCAGGTTGTTCACCAAAAATGGGCCGACATCTAAACTTACATTCTTGCATTTCAAATAAAGATACCAAGAGAATGAAAGAAAATTGATAATAGGAGTAAATTAGAAAGTTGCTTATAATTTCATGCTCTATCTGAATCCCAAAAGAAAAAATTTGGGTTCAGTGTCCCTTTAAGAGGGCAGGGACAATTGTGGGGTGGGGGAGGGATGAGAGCTGTTTGGGAGGGATCAGGGGGTGGGATGTGTCAGGTGGGAGGCTGATCTCTACACTAAAGCTAAAATTAACCCTGCAAGCTCCATACAAGCTACCTAATTAACCCCTTCACTGCTGGGCATAATACAAGTGTGCTGCACAGCGGTATTTAGTGGCCTTCTAATTACCAAAAAGCAACGCCAAAGCCATATATGTCTGCTATTTCTAAACAAAGGGAGAATTAAGCCTCTTCCCCCGGTTTAAAATGATAAACCTTCTGCATATAACAAGACTAGAACTTCCGAGAGAAGTGAAGGGGATAAAAACAATATATTACCCCATATGGGCGTGGCAAAAAGTCTGTGAAAAATTTAAGGCTTCATTTAAAATATCTAAATATTTGGAAATCCAGAATAATCCGGCCTTTCCTGAAGGCATAAATTCTGTAATTTTTAAGAACTAGGAAAGGAAAGGACTTAAACATATACATCAACTCATAAATCTAGATAGAAAACAGGTTAAGTCCTTTGATATGTTAAAAGAAGAATTTGGCCTACTTAATAAAGAGTTTTTTGCCTACCTACAAATTAAACACTATACAGATAATTTAGTTAGAAATCATGGATATGAGTGGAACTGTGAGAGAATTGATTCTTGGTTAGTTATAGTTAAACATGGAATTTATGCTATATCTCCGTGGTATAAAATGCTAATATTACAAGAAGGGTTAACTAATTTGGAACAAATAGCTGGAAAGTGGAGTCCCCTCTTTCAGATAGACTCAGATTATCTCAAAAAATCCATACAAAATGTGGCCAAAACAACAATGTCAGAGACATGGAGGGAGGCACACATAAAATTAATATATAAAACCTATTATACTCCTAAAAAAGGGTCAAAGTGGGGACATAAAGAGTTTGATAAATGCTCTAAATGTAAAATGGTAGCGGCTGACCTTGTGCATATGGTCTGGGAGTGCCCAATAATCATGCAATTTTGGCGAAGGATTGAATTTTGGCTATCTAAGATTATCAATAGACAGATATATTTTAACCTAGAGCAAATAATTTTTCTGGTTGGTGCAGAAGACCAGAGCCAAGATAATAATCTGGGAAACATAGTGGTTCTATCTGCTAGGAATATCATTTTCAAAAATTGGAAAAATAAGAAAAAGCCTAGTTTTGTAGAATGGAAGATTTTTTTAATAAAACAGATGATCATAGAACAACATGCAACACAAGCATTTAGAGAAAATGAAGTAAAATTGTTTCTTAAAAAGTGGGGTCCGTTAATAAGATCATTGGGGGAAGCACAACAAGAGCAGATAATGTACCCATTCAGGAATATTATATAGTTTAAAGTGGTTAGAGACACAATGATTTTTTTTTTTTTTTTTTTCTCATTTTTATTTTATTTCATTATTTTATTTTGAGTTCTAGGGGTAATTTTAGGAATTAGAAAACCACCAGATCAGCATCAAATTATAGGAGTCCTTTTGGATTCTTCATTTTTTTCTTCATGGTCATATTGAATGTTCTGAAGAGCTATATCGCCATGTCTTTTGTTGGTAAATGATTTCTGGGTCTGTTTAGATCAATGGCTGGCATGATGTAATGTTTAAACAAATTGTATAATGATTCTATATTCAATTTGTTATTTTTTGTTTTTCTTTCATGACGCTTTGTATGCTGAAGCTGGTATTAAATAAAGATTATAAAAAAAAAACAAAGGGAACCGCAGAGAAGCATTTACAACCATTTGTGCCATAATTGCACAAGCTGTTTGTAAATAATTTCAGTGAAAAACCTAAAGTTTGTGGAAGAATTAGTAAAAAAGTTTTTTTTAGTTGATCGCTTTTGGCAGCGAAATGGTGGCATGAAATATACCAAAATTGACCTAGATCAATACTTTTGGTTGTCTACTACACTACACTAAAGCTAAAATTAACCCTGCAAGCTCCCTAATTAACCCCTTCACTGCTAGGCATAATACACGTGTGGTGCGCAGCGGCATTTAGCGGCCTTCTAATTACCAAAAAGCAACGCCAAAGCCATATATGTCTGCTATTTCTGAGCAAAGGGGATCCCAGAGAAGCATTTACAACCATTTGTGCCATGATTGCACAAGCTGTTTGTAAATAATTTCAGTGAGAAACCTAAAGTTTGCTACAAAATTTGTGAAAAAGTAAACAATTTTTTTTATTTGATTGCTTTTTGCAGTGAAATGGTGGCATGAAATATACCAAAATGGGCCTAGATCAATACTTTGGGTTGTCTACTAAAAAAAAATATATACATGTCAAGGGATATTCAGGGATTCCAGACAGATATCAGTGTTCCAATGTAACTATCGCTAATTTTGAAAAAAAGTGGTTTGGAAATAGCAAAGTGCTACTTGTATTTATTGCCCTATAACTTGCAAAAAAGCAAAGAACATGTAAACATTGGGTATTTCTAAACTCAGGACAAAATTTAGAAACTATTTAGCATTAGTGTTTTTGGTGATTGTAGATGTGTAACAGATTTTGGGGGTCAAAGTTAGAAAAAGTGTTTTTTTTCCCCCATTTTTTTCATCATATTTTATCATTTTCTTTATAGTAAATAAGACATGATGAAAGTCCATTTAATGGCGAGAAAAACTGTATATAATGTGTGGGTACAGTAAATGAGTAAGAGGAAAATTACAGCTAAACACAAACACTGCAGAAATCTCCCCTTTAAATTGTTCCTAATGATTCATTTTACCTGCTGGAGTGTTTTAAATTGTTTACAAGTAGCTCCTTTATCCCTATTTTGGCATTTGAAATAGCTCATTTAGCCTGTGGTATCCCAACCTATACTGAAAGTTTCTATACTGGACTATATTCTATTGAATAGCCTAAGTAAACACAGCCAACAGAAGAGATTACACTCTCAGTAGAGTGCAGGACAGTTAAGTAATAAAATGATAATTTTCCATTGTTCTCTTTAAATATTGAGCTTTGGTTTTCTAGACAAATATAAGATAAGGAAGCTAATGTGTGTACACAAAGTGATAACATAATGAGATATGATATTACCTGAAGCTCAACCCATTGTAATAGGCTGTGGTTTAAAAGCACAAAACCAGCTACTTCATATACACAAATAAACCTGAAAATACATACATTTTATACTCTGCAGCTGGTATAACAAGTCATTGAAAATACATTCATATAAAAACAATTTTACAGTGTACTGTCCCTTTAAGGGTAAGAAAATTGAAAAATGGTCTGGTAATTAAGGGGTTAATACACAGTAAGTACCACAAACTGTTGTTGTCACCCACAAGATGCAAACTGTCACCATTAAACAATGACTTATTGTACTTACTGAGTGACAGATCAGAATAGAATTCTTTTTGGACTTACAGACACATTTTGGGACATTGGTCCATTCACCGCTGACACATTTTGCTTCCTCTTTTCTATCCAGCTTGTAACCATCATCACACTCACATTGCACAGTGTCTCCGTGCCAATAGTATGATTTTTTACCTTGAAAAGATCCAAACTGTACATTTGGAGCTGGGCCACATGGTTTCTCTGAATGAAAAAAGCAGATCATCTCTTTATTTTACTAATTGTACTTTACATTGTTGCAAACAGTGCTTTGAAGTATTAGTATTTTTCTTTGCTAATTATGGATTGGAGTGATCATTTGTGAACAGTTTTATCATTTTATTTGTGAAGCTTAAAACCACAACCTAAACTCATTGAAATGAAACTAAAATTACAGTCATGTTTAGGGTCTTGAGAACAGACTGCACTAAAAAGGATAAGGTGCACATAGGATATATGAGGAACACAGTATGTGCATTACTGCTACAGTGCTGGCTTTATCAAGGAAGCAGACACATCTCCCTGTAATGCCATCGTATGGTCTACGCAGCATGTTTTATTTCACAACACTTTCATTTTCATGTGTGTTGTGTTTCTTGCTCACACTGTGTATCTTTCTTCCAGATTACATCATTCTTAGTTGCAAAATTGTGTACTTTTTGGATGGTTATTTTTCATGTGTTGGCATTTTTTAATAGGCCGGTTTGATGTCCATCTCGGCCTGTGTTTGGATCTAATCCTTGGTGTGCTTCTTTATTAATTGAATCTTTGTTGAAGAGTTCTTGCCTTTTCTCTAACTAAATGTGATGAATGACTTCTGCCTGACTTTTACTATTTTTGTGGATTTTAGTTATGCATTTGTTATAACCATCTGATGCCAACCCGACCTGAACATAAATGATTCCTCTACTATCTCTGCTAGAGGGGCACATTCTGGGTTCCATCCAGTGCTTTGATGGCAGTGCTTATACTTAGCACTTGTCAGCCACTGGGTCCATACCTGGACAGAAAAATACTACATGCCTGATCCTATTGGAAGATCAAAGACCTTATGTTGGGTTCTTTCATTTTAACCTGTACATTCTGGGCTCTTGTCCTCATATTATCTTTTTCACATTCTGCATTCAGTTCATACTTTCTCACCTGTACAAATAGGAGGTGGGGTCCAGTGTCCTTTAATACAAACACTTTCATTGGATCCAACTAAATGGTACCCAGGATCACACTTGAATGTCACCACACTATCTGATAAATACTCAGCTTGGATGGATTCCTCAGTTATTTTACCATTTTTAATATTGGGGAGATCATCACATCTCTGTAATTCTGAACATAACAAAAAGAGTGGTTACAAATTACTTTAATCAGCTACGTAACTTTCTAAGGAGACTATTTCCTTTAGAGCTTCAACCTGCCAGGCAGTCTGTCTAAGTGAAATACCCTATAGAGGGCTTCCTACTTAGCTGAAGGAGAAATATGGCCCTGGATAAACGGTTCCCCTATTTAACAGAAGTTTATTAAGGTCCATGTGCAGAGCACTTATGGTTAATCTCCTGAGAGGACTATGCCCTATTGTGTGGTCATTGTGAGTCTATTACAATAATTAGCTTTTAAAAAATGAGGTACAAACATCTTTCACCTATAAACAGATATATGATGCTGTACTTTGGTTATTTTGAAGTAAATTTGAAATTTAGGGTTAAATGCACTGACCTCATAGATGTTAAATAATTTCCACTAACAGAAACGCGAGTGCCCATACCCTAATTTGCTGCAATACTCAGGGATCTTATTGAATTAATGGTAGATAACAATGAAAGAAAATTAGTCTGTTCATGTCATTATATGTGTAATTTGTGATTACAAACTAATGCACACAAATGTCTTAAATATGATAAATATATAACAAAATTATGGACAACAAGCTATATTTGGCATTACAATAAAGAAGAAGACACTCACTGACGCATTGAGGTGAAGCTTGCCATTTTCCCTTCTCACAGTGAATATGTCCCAATCCATAACATTTATATCCAGGATTACATATTACATCTACAGTATCTCCATTAAAATATCGTCTCTTTGGATCCTTTATTTTGGAATTTTTTGGATGAGGAGCTGGTGGGCATTGAGATGGCATCTCTAATAAAAATAAAATAATTTGGTCATATTAAAAGCTGATTAAGGGACATACACAATCCCATAATACAAGTATATGTACCATTCAGTTAAAAGAGCAACATTTTCATAATGCCCACACTCCTCTGCAGCCGCAATCTCAGCTTTAGGGGCTTGTCTACCTGTAACACTTAATAATAGAGGTCTTCCCTCTTGGAGAATAGGTTGGTTATACAATTAAGAAGAAACAACAATGTCCTCCAACTTTAGAATTGTAAAATTTGACTTTATTGTACAAACATAAGTCCAAAACACAACACAGCAAGGTTTTGGGCTAATCCATGCCCATCATTATGCATACCCTATGTTAACCCCACCTGTGTTTACATAGTTTTGCAAATTGCCATAATTACAAACTTTTTGGTGTCATAGCATGTCATTTTTTAAAAATAAACCATTGTTTCCATACGTTCAGCAATAATACAATGATGCAAAGTAAACAATTAGTGAAACAACTCAGTCTATTAAATCTTATAAAATGGTTAAAATCAGGTAAAAATGATACATTAATATTTGCATGTATCAATTCATAAACAATCCAAAGTTTACCAGAAGATGGACCAATCAAATTCAAGATGCATTCCCTTAGGTGTCATTGAGCCTAAATAATAAATCCAATGCATTTGCCTTTTTATTTAACATTCTTTCTCTATTACCACCTCTTCTGGGGACCTTATCCTCCTCAACTGTATAAAACGCCATTGGCTCACACTATGTCCCCTCTCTAGAAAATGTGGGGAAACAGGGCCTCTTTGTTTTTGCAACGTATGTTGGATTTGTGCTCTGTGATTCTGTCCCTTACATGTCTGGTCATTTGACCTACATAGATCAGGAACAAGAGCATTTAATAACATAGGTTACAAAGGTGGTCTTACATGTCAAGTGTCCTGAAATAGAATATTTCTTGCCAGTCTGGGGGTGATAAAAACAGTCACCTTTAATCATTGAGTTACAATTGCTGCAACCAAACAAGGATAACAACAAATGTGCCAATGTTTTCTAAGAATTGTATTTTTCTGGTGACTCCTTGTGTTAAATCGGGAAACAAATACCATTCTCTCAAATTTTTCTTTCCTTGGGCTCATTTGGGGATCTAGTTTAGTCCCCCAGACCATCTGTAGTTGCTCCTCAAATAAATATTTTGTAAATTCTTTTCTAATTTGCTCAGCTCCACAAATCAAACATCACATAGAGCGAGATTACAAGTGTTGCAGTATGGTTAAACCGCTGAAAAAATGGTCTTTGCGTGCGGAGCGGTGACCTATTTGGTGTTACAAGTTGTGCGGTACGGCTATTCCACTAGCCTTATAGCCTGTACCGCAACAATCCATTCCGCAATCAAAGACCAGTTGGGTTTTAGGAAACAAAAATGTTTCACAAAACTTATAACAAAAATGTTACAAAGTACACTAACAACCATTAACTACATATTAACCACTAATCCGCCGCCTGCCCACATCACAACTAATAAATATACCTATTAACCACTAATCCGCTGCACCCTGCATCGCTAACACCTAAATAAACAAATTAACCCCAATCTGCCACTCCCGCATCGCTTACACCTAAATAAATCTATTAACCCCTAATCCACCATCCTCCGCATCGCTAAAACCTAAATAAACATATTAACCCCTAATCCGCTGCCCCCCGCATCGCAAATGTTAAACTAGAACTATTAACCCCGTAACTGCCAAACACCCACATCGCAAATACTAAACTAAAACTATTAACCCCTAAACCGCCAAACAACCACATTGTGACTACCTAAATTAAATTATTAGCTCCTAAACCTAACACTCCTCACTTCAAATTAAACTTAAATATAAGTACCTGAAAATAAATAAAAACTTATCTGCGAAATAAAAAACAAACAAATCTTAAACTATAAATAAACCTAAAATTACAATTTAAAAAACAAACAAACGGCGGATTAGGGGTTAATATGTTTATTTAGGTGTTAGAGATGCGGAGGGGCAGCGGATTAGGGGTTAATATTTTTATTTAGATGTTAGCAATGTGGGGGAGGCGATTTAGAGGTTGATAGCTTTATTTAATGCTGTTGGGGGGCAGCGGATTAGGGGTTATTCGACTAGTGGTTTAGGTTAGGGTCAGGGGCGTATTTATGCATAGGCCAACAAGCCTGGGGCCTAGGGAGTCAGATTTGAGGGGGCGGCACTGGCACTGATATGTTGGCAAGGTTAGCATGATCATTTTATTGAAAAAAAAATTCCTGTGTGGCTTTTGCCAAGGTCACGTGACTTTTTCCTCCTTCCGCCTGCCTTCCTGTCTGCTCACATGCCGCACATGGATGGAGGGAGCCACGAATGTGCACACGTGATCTCCCAGGGCATTGGACTCGGCAAGCGGTGAGTGTGAAAAAAGACAGATGCAGAGCTGCTGTGGAGTGTGAGAGACATCGGACGGACACGGAATAGACTTCAGACTCAGAGTCAGTGAGTGGGTGTGATTGGACTTGGAGGGGAGCAGAGCCTGAGACAGAGGACTGGACTGGAGAGGAGGGGGGTGACCCGGCACATAGCAGTGTAGAATACATAAATTGCAAGGTATTTTTTGTTTTGCAACTTTTGCGCTTCTAATACTTAGTCTGTCTGTCATGATCATCTGTAATAGTTAGCCTTAGAGCGATCAAGATGATGCGATCATTCATTGTGTGATGGATTGGAAACAATTTGAGCCTGGGCAGTGGGCACTGGTGAGATTTGACCAAGGCAGCAATATGGAATAATATGGGTGGCAGTCATTAGTTGTAAAGGTTTAAACTTTAAAATTTGTCTCTTGAGAGTCTTGCAAATTATAATTTTGTAAATAAAAAACCTAGTGATGGTTTCAAGGATTGAGCAAACAATATATATATATATAAGAATATGCTGCAAATATGTATATTAACTGCAAGAATAAAAGCTGCAATTCTGTGCTTCTTTAGAGCCTTTATTTAAAGATTGAGATTCCCATGCCATCCCTTACTTTGTTCCAAACAGCCCTGTATGATATTGATTTTATTTCTTGTTTGCCCTGCTTTTTTCTGACAAAAAGATCAATGGATTGGTGTCACAGTCCACTGTTCCTTTAAATGACCAGTCAACACATTAGATTTGCATAATCAACAAATGCAAGATAACAAGACAATGCAATAGCACTTAGTCTGAACTTCAAATGAGTAGTAGATTTTTTATAACAAATTTCAAAGTTATGTATATTTCCACTCCCCTTGTACCATGTGATAGCAATCAGCCAATCACAAATGCATATATGTATAGTCTGTGAATTATTGCACATGCTCAGTAGGATCTGGTGACTCAAAATTTGCAAATATAAAAGACTGTGCACATTTTTTTTAATGGAAGTAAATTGGAAAGTTGTTTAAAATTACATGCTGTATCTGAAGCATGAAAATTGAATTTAACCTGAGTGTTCCTTTAAGTAGAAATCTCCACCCATTCTTTCTTCCCTACATAAGGTGGAGTTGTAACACTTACTAACTGTTTGATTATTAGCAAGAGTTAGTTTGAGTACTTGTGTTCAGACTAGTTCTCTTCTAGGATTTAATAAGCCTTGAGTCACTTTCAAGCTACTTCGATCTAAGGATCATCATCCGGAACTATTTACAGTTTGCACCTTTCTAACGAAAGCGTTACCTACCTCTGTCTGTTAAAACCATCTGACAGGAGAGCTGAAGTCATCTGCTGCCGACAAGGAATCATTGCTGCTCCGCACACCACACATCCACAGCGTGCAGCGTTAGTGAACGCTGATTCTTCTCTCACCTGACTCAGTGAAAACTTCGGACTTTCCAGGCTGACTATCCGCAAGTATATTGTATCTATATTAACCAAATGACTGCCTAAACATTACTTACCTGAGTAATCTCAAGTTAACTATTCTTCTCTGTGTGAATACTAAGGGGCATATTTATCAATCTCCGAATGGCCCCCACAAACAGCAGTTATGAAGCAGCGGTCACAAAGACCGCTGTTCCATAACCTGTCCGCCTGCTTTGAGCAGGCGGACAGACATTGCCGGAAATCTAACCGATCGAGTACAATCGGGTTGATTGACACCCCCCTGCTGGCTGCCTATTGGCCGCGATTCTGCAGGGGGCGGCGTTGCACCAGCAGCTCTTGTGAGCTGCTGGTGCAATGCTGAATATGGCAAGCGTATTGCTCGCCGTATTCAGCGAGGTCTGTCGGACCTGATCCGCACTGTCGGATCAGGTCCGACAGACCTTGATAACTAGAGCCCTAAATCTGCATTAACGGTTCCTCTTTAATTGTGTGCGACATTTTGGAAAATAACCGCTACTAAAACTGAGGGCAGACTTTCTATATTTATCCACAAAGTTAGTTTATTTTGAACACTTTGATTATGATCATTAGATTCTCATTTTTACTTGATCTTATCAGTGAGAATAACTAATTGACAATAAAATGCTTTTCCTTTAAGACAAACTCATTAATTCCTTTTGAGTTGGTAAACAGGAATATGTACAAAAACTCAAAATAACTAAAAATAAGCTATATTAAGAGAATTAGCTTATGATAGAATAATCAAGCCTATAAATACCTTTTGGTTAAAATGGATCTTACAGAAATGTCCAATCATATTGCTACATTAAATCAAAAGGTAGATATTTTAGCACAGGGCTTAACAGAAGTCCAAAATGAGAACAATACTTTAAAACGCACCATGAATGATTTGTTTTACGCAAAAATCTAATGAACATCCTGAATCACACATAAACCCACCTTCACCATTTACTGGAGTCCGCTCACGATTTTGTGAATTTAGAAATGCATGTTTACTAATGTTCACAATGAAACCTAAAACATACCATACTAAAAGAATTAAGGTATGTACCACAATATCCTACTTGAGTGGGGAGCCCAGATCCTGGGCCGATAGGTTTTTTGAAACAGGAGATCCAATTCTGGACTCATTGGATAATTTCTTTAAAGCCATGGCAGTCCTGTATGAGGACACTAACAAACAGAATACTGTTGAAAACAATCTTAAAACAGGGCAAGAGAGCCATGGAGGATTATGTTGCAGAATTTCAGCTATGGGCCAATGACTCTCAGTGGAACTCTGTCAGTCTCAAGAATCAGTTTAGACTCGGACTGTCGTTATATCTCAAAGATGAACTATCTCGTATTGATTTACCTGAATCACTAGAGTCACTCATAAAAGTATGCATATCCATGGATAGGCGTTATAGGGAAAGAAAGGCAGAAAAACAACACCCAGACCTCTATACCAAGAAAAGTTATGTATCACAGTATGAAAAACCTACTAAATCCCCAGTAGCTATGGAAATAGGCACCATTAAAGGACCTCATTCCCAAGAGGAAAAATTAAGAAGACGCCTGTCTAATCTTTGTATGTATTGCACAAACAAAGATCATACTGTATCCACATGCCCAACACTAAATCGTCAGAAAAAGGGTAAGATATTATATGTAAGTCCAAAAAATAATCTTAACCAAAAAACTCACCTTGCAATTAAATTGTCTTTACAGTGGGATTGACACCTCCTCCAGAATGAGGCTATGATTGACTCGGGGGCCTACGGGATGTTTATTGATCAAAAAATTGTATCACAAAATAAAATACCATGCGTGCTTAAACAAACACCTATTTTTGTAAAAGTTATTGATGGTTCAAATTACTTAAAGGGGCCTATAACCCATCACTCCATACCCATTCTCACCACTACTACTAATGGTCACAAGGAATACATATCTTTTGACATCATGCCTAGTTCTTTACACCCTTTGATTCTAGGTTATCCTTGGTCACAGAAACTTAACCCTATAGTAGATTGGTCTAATAATAAAATTACTTTCAACTCACAATATTGTTCCTCCACTTGTTTGCCATATGTGGAAATTAAACATATTGAACCCCTAATACCAAAAGAATACATTGAATTTTCAGATGTGTTCGACCTGAAAGAAGCTGAGAATCTACCTCCTCATAGACCATATGATTGCCCCATAGACACTAAACCAGGGGCTGTAATTCCATGTGGGCGTATATTTCCAGTATCCCAAAGAGAATTAAAACATCTCAGGGAATATCTGGATGAAAATCTAAGAAAAAGCTTCATCTCTCCCTCTACCTCCTCTGCTGCTGCAGGAATATTTTTTGTCACTAATAAAGATGGTACCTTTAGACCCATAATTGATTACAGGGCCCTAAACTCCATAACCATAAAAAATCGATATCCTCTTCCACTTATTCCTGAGCTTCTTGAAAGATTAAATGATGCAACTATTTTCACTAAGATGGACTTAAAGTGGACGTATAATTTAATCAGACTAAAGAGTGGAGATGAGTGGAAGACGGCCTTTAGAACCCGTTATGGTCTTTTCCAATACAATGTCATGCCTTTTGGTTTAACAAACGCACCAGCTACTTTCCAGTTCTTCATTAATTATATTTTTAAAGATTTAATGAATGTATGTGTTGTAATATATTTGGATGATATCCTGATTTATTCAAAGGATATTACAAAACACATAAAACATGTAAAATGGGTTTTAGCCAGCTTAAGAGAACACAGACTGTATGCTAAAGCCGAGAAGTGTCAGTTCCATGTAAAGACAATAAAATTTCTGGGATACATCATCTCACCTGACGGTATAAATATGGATCCAGAGAAAGTAACTGCAATAATTAATTGGCCAAGACCAACATCGGTAAAGTCCTTACAAAGATTTTTGGGGTTTCAAATTTTTATAGAAGATTTATTAACCACTTCTCTACAATAGTACAACCCCTTACCAAATTGACGGGTTAACAAACATTCACATGGAATAATGAAGCCCAACAAGCTTTTGATTTACTAAAACGTAGTTTTACTACTGCCCCCATTCTACAATTGCCTAACCCAGAACATCTATTCACTCTTGAGGTATACACATCAAACGTAGGTATTGGCGCAATACTTTCACAACAAAGCATTACTTCACCTGATCTTCATCCGATAGCTTATTACTCAAGACTTCTTA
Organism: Bombina bombina; assembly: GCF_027579735.1. Classification (NCBI taxonomy): domain Eukaryota; kingdom Metazoa; phylum Chordata; class Amphibia; order Anura; family Bombinatoridae; genus Bombina; species Bombina bombina. Next base: position 17,156,739 of record NC_069508.1, read on the forward strand.
CTGCAGCAGAAAGAAACTACTCCATGGGGGATATGGAACTTCTCGCTATCAAATGTGCACTGGAACACTGGAGGCATCTATTAGAAGGAACTATAAAACCATTTTTTATCTTTACTGATCACAAAAACCTGCAATACTTAGGAAATAACAAAACTCTTTCATCGAGACAAGTACGATTGGTTTTATTTCTTGACCGTTTCAACTTCCTCATTAGTTACAGACCAGGATCAAAAAATATAAAAGCAGATGCCCTATCGCGTTCTTTGGAACCCTTACCTGATAGAGTTTTAACTAAACTTTCCCCTTTATCCCCTGGTTAGGGTGTTAGGTTTTAACTAAATTTCTTGTCTCCATAGACATCAATGGAGAATGTGTTCTAGCAATTGCCATTCTGCAGGTGTTCTCCTTTGATGTCTATGGGAAGATACGTGCATGAGCACGCCAAGTCAGAACTTGGCTTTGTGCAGTATGGGGCTTACCGCACCATACTGCACAACACAAGAGAGTTTTTTTGTAACTTGTAATGGCGGTGCAATGGAAATTGCGATACTGCCACATTTTTAGCGTTATTAACGCACCCGGTTTACCGCACAACTTGTAATCTTGCTCATTGTTTGCCATCACTGACTATCCTCGTAGCAATTGACTTCTAGGAATCGATTTAAAGACAGATGGTGTATGAAAACGATCAAACCTTAAAATATCATTTGTATCTGTAGGTTTAGAGAAAATATCTGTTAGTAGTTTACATCCTTCTTATAAACACAAATACATGTATCTAGATATTATATTGATTCCTCACTAGAGATTAGTGTAAACTTAATCCCATTCACAGATATATTTAAATCAGAGACAAATGGTTCCAGGGACTCAATGTTTCCATACCGTATGCCAAATATGTCATCAATAAATCTCCACCAGGTGGCACCATATTCCTTGAAACATTTGTTCTATATACATAGGTCTCCTCAAAATTATTCATGAAAATATTTGCATAGGCTGGGGCAAGAATGGGTCACATGGCAGTACCCTTCTTTTGTAGGTAAAAATACTGTAATCTCTAAATAAAAAATAATTACCATATAATATAGTTTCTAGTAATTTCAAGATTAATTCTACCTGTTCACAAGTATATTGGTCATCAGTTATTAAAAATGTCTTTACAGACATTATTCTACTTGTGTGCTTAATAGATGTATATAGACTTGATAGGTCTAAAATGAATAAGATAACTTTGTTTGACTGTAAGTCCAAATCTCTTAATTTTTCCAAATAAATCTTGGCTATGTTTGTAAGAATGTAACCAATAGCTGCCACAATTGGTCTTCCCGGAGGCTTATAAGCATTTTTATAGATCTTGGGGAGGCAGTAAAATACTGGTCTAATAGGATTGTTAACAGTGAGGAATTATCTTAACTCATCTGTAATCACCTTACTTCACACTCTTATCCAAATCCATGCACTCTCCTTACTCACTTTTAAAGTAGAGTCATAGGCTACAAGTTTATATACTTCTTAATCCAAAAGTTGATTCCCAATTTCATTCACATACTCATCCTTCCTCATTACCACTAGGGCACCACCTTTGACTACTCCTTTAAAAATCTGATCTCTATTACTGTTCAGTGTTGATAGATTTTCTTTATCCATTTTACATTGGGTCTTTAAGAAAACATAATCCTTAGCTTTAAACACATACAATTAAGAACAACAACATAAACAATACAGAAATTCTCTTTACACTACAACCAAAGCTTTAGCATATCTTTGCAGAATTATAGTTTTTTATTTCATACCTGATTCATTAACAAAATCTGTATGAGGCTGATGAACAGATTTAAAGGTGTTTTCATCTGAAATAAAAAAAATGTGTAATGAACAAAGTCTTATCTGTGGATAATGTCAAGGGTTTGAAAACCAAGTAATGTTACAATCATAATATTTGTATGATACTATTGGTTAGATGTGAACATTTTTGTTGCAAAAGTAGCTTTGCACGACCCACCTAAGAATTGTTCTGTATGAAATAACAGCATTCTGGTGACAAAAACCTGCCTTAGTTCTTACAGAATTGTTATGCCAAAATTGAGTCAGTCTATCTATCTATCTATCTATCTATCTATCTATCAATCTATATCTATCTCTCTCTCTCTAACTATCTATCTCTTTATCTATCTCTGTCTGTCTGCCTATCTATCTATCTCTCTGTCTGTCTGTCTGTCTGTCTGTCTGTCTATCTATCTATATATCTATCTCTCTGTATGTCTGTTTGTCTATATATCTCTATTTATCTATCTATTTATCTATCTATCTATCTATCTATCTATCTATCTATCTATCTATCTATCTATCTATCTATCTATCTATTTGTCTCTCTTTCTCTCTCTGTCTATCATCTATCTATCTAGCCATCTATCTATGTATGCATTATCCTCTATGTATCTATCTATCTATCTATCTATCTATCTATCTATCTATCTATCGTCTCTCTCATCTATCATCTATCTATCTATCTATCTATCTATCTATCTATCTATCTATCTATCTATCTATCTATCTATCATTCTATTGTTCTATCTTTCTATCTAATATTCATAAATCTGAGATACAACTTTGTTAATAGGAGAAATATATGTATGAAATATAAGCTTGTTATCTTACCGTGACATGATGGCAATGGTGGGTACCAACCCAAATAAGTACAATAACTCCTTTGGGACCCGTGCAACTTGAATCCTTTGTTACAGGAAAATGACGCATATTGATTCTGTTTAAAACGTGTTCTATTTGGCCGTGTTAAAATGTTTGAAATTTCAATGGTGCACTCAGTTTCTGTAAGGGCGATAATTATTAAGATATGTGTTAATAATATGCCATTTTTCAATTTTCCACATATGTTAGTCATTAAGTAGATGTGTAAATGATTTAATGGTATCCTAATTATTTATGTAATTTTGTAAATATTCTATTTAACATTCATAGTGTAGCAATTTTGTTTTGTTGCTACAGATTCATTGATGATGTTTCTAAATTCAGCAACTATCAGCCAGATGGCACGTGGGAAGCAGTAAGCAGTATTGGTGGACTGCACAAACATTAGCGCGTAACTTGATATTACAAGTACATGGTCTGTCCCATTTACCAGAGAAGGGTTAGCACAGCTGACTTTGCTCTAGCGCAACCTATACTTTCTATAGATATTGTGAAGGAGCGTACTCATTGGGATCCACACATTAAATAGCAAATGCCTCTTACTGCAATGCAAGTGGTTATAAAACCGCTGCTTCTTCAACTCACCACCGCCTCTGAGGTGATGTAAAAAAATCTACCAGCACTTTCCTTCAGGGTTATTGACAGGCCACGCTCTTGCATGGTCAATCACAGGAGAGCAGGAGGCGAAGTTGCACAAGGCAATCCTTGAGAAACAGTACATACAGGCAGCAGATGCAGAGTGTATTCTGCTGGTTCGCAGCAAAGATGGGTGGACAGGTTCCTACGTTGGGAACCTTGTTTGCCCACACATTAGGCTCTTATGTATTCTCATCCAATTTCATCAGGACAAATGCCCCTGATTTTACTATAATTAGTCATGCACAGTGTTGCTCATCATCTCTGCGCTACCGGTTGCTGAATTTTAGTTTGTCTAATTAGAAATAAAATAATGTTTTTAATCTATAAATAATGTATACATTTACTTTGACACGTAGGCAGCGGTGGATCCCATCCATAATAATAACACTGACTGGCTTCTGCGCCTGATAATCTGTAGCCAAGAGTGCATGAAAAGTGCGCAACTTCACCAGCTTTACTTTTATACTTTGAAGACATCAATCTGCCTCCTTCAGTTACTGAGCAATTGAATTCTATGAATAAAATCAGAGAAAAAGAAAACAGAATTATTAAAAAATATGTTTATGATTGTTTGTATATACTGTGTGTGTGTGTTTGTATATACTGTATGTGTGTGTTTGTATATACTGTATGCGTGTGATTGTGTGTATATGTTTATAAATGAATATGATTGTGTGCACATGTATGTTTACGTGTGTATATGGGAATGTTATTTAACTGTAACCTATACATGGAATCACACAGTATATAGCTGTATGTGTGTGATTGTGTGTATATGTGTATGTATGGTGTTATATGTGTATATGTGTTTGTATATACTGTATGTGTGTGATTGTGTGTATATGTTTATACATTAATATGATTGTATGCACATATGTGTGTATATGTGTGTGTATGGGCATGTTATTTAACCATAACCTATACATGGAATCACATAGTATATAGCTGTATGTGTGTGATTGTGTATATATGTGTATGTATATATGGTGTTATTATGTGTATGTGTGTTTGTATATACTGTATGTGTGTGATTGTGTGTATATGTGTATGTATATATGGTGTTATTATGTGTATGTGTATGTGTGTTTGTATATACTGTATGTGTGTGATTGTGTGTATATGTGTATGTATGGTGTTATTGTGTGTATGTGTGTTTGTATATACTGTATGTGTGTGTGTGATTGTGTGTATATGTTTATGTATGGTGTTATTGTGTGTATGTGTGTTTGTATATACTGTATGTGTGTGATTGTGTGTATATGTGTATGTATATATGGTGTTATTGTGTGTATGTGTGTTTGTATATACTGTATGTGTGTGTGTGATTGTGTGTATATGTTTATGTATGGTGTTATTGTGTGTATGTGTGTTTGTATATACTGTATGTGTGTGATTGTGTGTATATGTGTATGTATATATGGTGTTATTGTGTGTATGTGTGTTTGTATATACTGTATGTGTGTGTGATTGTGTGTGTGTGTGTGATTGTGTGTATGTGTGTATGTGTATATATGGTGTTATTGTGTGTATGTGTGTTTGTATATACTGTATGTGTGTGTGATTGTGTGTATGTGTGTGTGTGTGTGATTGTGTGTATGTGTGTGTGTGTGTGATTGTGTGTATGTGTGTATGTGTATGTATGGTGTTATTGTGTGTATGTGTGTTTGTATATACTGTATGTGTGTGTGATTGTGTGTATGTGTGTGTGTGTGTGATTGTGTGTATGTGTGTGTGTGTGTGATTGTGTGTATGTGTGTATGTGTATGTATGGTGTTATTGTGTGTATGTGTGTTTGTATATACTGTATGTGTGTGTGATTGTGTGTATGTGTGTGTGTGTGTGTGATTGTGTGTATGTGTGTATGTGTATGTATGGTGTTATTGTGTGTATGTGTGTTTGTATATACTGTATGTGTGTGATTGTGGGTATATGTAAATATGAGTGTGTGCACATATGTGTGTGTATAGGCATGTTATATAAGTGTAACTTATACATGAAATCACATAGTATATAGGTGCTAGCCATATGTGGCATTATACGTTACATAACTGAAAGTAAATAATGTTTTCACATAAACAAACCAGTGCACTGTGGGGTTATAGACCACCCTTGGTGAAGACATTGGGATATCTCAACCATATTTCCCTTTGGGCTCCTGTATCCTTCATCACATTGATATTGTAAATATTCTCCAAGTAAAAAAATACTTTTATCTGGCTGATAATATCCGTTATCTAAAGCTGGTTTGTCGCAGGTCTCTGTAAAAAGGAATAATAGGTGTCACGCGAAACAGACCTTTTATCTCAGAAAGGGAAAAACTCAGTATACCAGTCTAGTATGCACATTATATTAGAGCTTGCATTCTAGAAGAAATATATCAACTCATACAGGCATGGAAACTGCATTAAAGGAACATAACCGTGCAAATACAAAATGTAGTAATGTGTTAGATTATTGTGCCATTATTGTGCCATTGCTGGTATATCAGTATGGTATCAATACCAATGCAAAAGCTTATCTAATGTTTTCTACAGAAAATCACCATTAAAGTCTATGGGGATTTGTGCAGATAAATAAGATGATAATTGTTTCTAAAGGATTGGAGCTGACCCCTATGTGTTTAATCCCAGCAAAGTAGGGTTATAGTTAAAGTCAGCTAAAGTGCAGGAATGCACTATTGTGATCACATCTAGTGAGCCAATGACAAGAGCCATGTGAGCAGTCACCACTCACCAGCTATCTCCCAGTAGTGAACCTACCTAGGTATGCTTTCCAGCAAAATGTACCAAGAAAATAGTTTTGATAACAAAAATAAATTGAAACATATCTTAAAGTTGCGCGCTCTATTTGACACATGAAAGTTAAATGGTTACTCTTTAAGACATTTTTGCACTTATTATATCTATATACTGAGAGGACATATGACATTTTATATCCACAGATATGTGTAAAATACCCAGAAACCCTTGTTAGGTACAGGGGCAAATCTTTTATAATATTCCAAACTTATCCCAAAGTCAAAATTAAACTTTCATGATTCATACAGAGCACTGGTTTTCAAACCTGTTCTCCCTAACAGGACAGAGTTTCAGGATTACCTTGGGTGAGAGCAGGTTAATTACTATGTTTACTAATTATCTGATTATCCAGTTCAAATATCCTCAAAATCTGGCCTGTTAGGGAGGTTTGAGGATATGTAATTAAAAACTAAATTGCAATTTACTTCTATTATCAGTTTGTACACAGACTCTTTAGGTGTATTCTTTCTGAGGCACCAGCTCCAAATGAACATGTGCAAGAGTTCACTGTATATACAGGAGTGAGTCTGTGATTGGCTGATGTATGTCACATGGTACAGGGACCGGGAATGAAAGGACAATTTTAAATTTGTAATAAAAAAAACTACTGCATATTTGAACTTCAAAGTAAATGATGTTGCATTGGCTTTTTTATTATGCATTTGTTTATTATGCATTTCTAATCTGTCCTTTAACCGTTCATTCTAATTTATGCCATTTGTTAAATCATCAATTTTCTTATCACTCCCCTTAATTTTACGCAACCTTTTGTTTTAATTTTCTATCATTTGATTGTAAGGAACAATCTATTAGTTGTACTTAAGTTGTGCACAAGTTTGTAGTTTGAAATAACAACTTAAAATGAATTTGTAACTTCCTATTAAGGGTCAGATAAGAAGTGTCATTACGTGCAAGCCAAAGGGGTTTATTGCGGGTGTTCGCACGCATTGGGTCTTCTGCTTGTATTGCAAGTTGAAAGTAAATGCGATCATTTGAGCGCAACTGAAGTTAACGCTCGTCAGGTTATCGTAACCTCAGAGCTCTGGTTAACTGTTTAGCAAAACAAAAAAAGTGCTAAAAAACACAAAAATAAATTACAAAGTGCAGTGCGAGCGGACATGATACGATGTAGCCTATCATGTCCTCTGCACATCGTATGCTGTCGGCAATTATCATTGCACCAGCAGTTCACAAGAACTTGTGAACTGCTGGTGCAACTCCGCCCCCCTGCAGATTCGAGGCCAATTGTCCGCTAGTAGGGGTGTCAATCAATCCGATCGTATTAGATCGGGTTGATTTCTGCTCGCGGCCTCAGAGCAGGTCGGACAAGATATGCGCAGCGGTCTTTAGACCAATGCTTCATAACTTCCGTTTCCGGAGATCCTGAAGGAACGAGTCTGAAACAAAGGGCATCAAGCTCCATACGGAACTTGATAAATCGGCCCCATAATAACAACATCTAATAACAATTATTCAAAAAAATATTGCACAAAAAAGTTATAAAGGTCTCAAAGATATGAGGTCTCAGGTGTTAGAAAAAAAAGCAGGCAAAGGGCTTTAACAAAGAGATATATATGTGCACAATAATTAAAGTTTTCAATTTTTTCGATCCTTGGGTTAGTGCGCGATCAATAACTATTTACATTCAAATTGTAATACGAGCACCACCTGACGCATTCAAAAAGCTTACTTCTAGCACAGTCAACATTCATGCGGGAGGGTTAAATTGTGCACCATTTGTAATCTGGCCCTAAATCAGGAAACTATTAGTATGCTCATAAATTTTAACATAAAGAGTGAAAACCCATGATATTCCACTCAAAAACAGGTCAAAGCTGTTGAAATCTATAAATGAAACATGTAAATACTGAAATGTTTTAACAAAATATGCAATAGAATGGATTACGGGTAAGGGACAGACAGTCTGGTCTGAATTAGAACAGAAATTGGCTAACCCAATGATGTTAAACTATCTACCATATGCAATAGATAAGGAGCTATCACCGGAACAAAAAAATTATATCATGATAAAAGACACTTTATGGGCATGGAAAAAAGTTAATAGACAATTAGAAACAGGAAATTAAATTAAATTATATATGCCAATACAGGGTAATCCTAGATTCGAACCAGGAAATTACTTCCCTTTCAAAAATAAAGATGGAAGTCCAATAGTGAGGTATATAAAAGAGGTAATGAATATGTTAAAAGGAAAAATAAAAACCATGCCGGAAATTATAAATCAATTTGATTCCTTTAAAGGACAGATTCTTTCATACTTGCAAATAAAACATTTTATTCAAACAAAGGAGCTAAATTTAGTTACAAATATACCAGAAAATATAATGTTAAATATCATTGAAAGAATTAAGAAGATAAAATATAAACTATCAGTCTTATATAAACAACTAATAAAAAAGGAATCAAAAGAATGTTTGAGAAGTAGAACAGAAAAATGGGGTAAGGCAACTGATACAGACATAAGAGAGGAAGAAATTATAAATTGTATAAAAACTGTGAAAAAAGCAACATTAGATATGGGGATGAGGGAATCTAATCTAAGATTACTACATCACAATTACATTACTCCGACAAGAAAAGCAAAATGGGACAATAGGGTTAACCCGGTATGTATAAAATGTAATAAAAAGACACCTGATATAATGCATTATATATGGTCATGTCCAAAAATTAGACAATATTGGTATCAAGTTTCAGCACTCACATCTCAGATTATTAAAACGAGAATAAATTTCGAATTAAATAATATTACGTTCCTTGATATACCTAAAGAAATTGAAAAGAAAGAAATAAGATTAATAACAATGATCGTCTTGATGTCAAGAAAGTTAATATTCAAATTTTGGCTTGAAAAAAGAAAGAAACCTACAATTAGAATGCTGAAAGAAACTATAATGCAACAGATCAACATAGAAGAAAGGGTAGATGCTATACTTGATGTAAATAATAGGACTGAAATATTTTTTGAGAAATGGGCTCTTTATCTGAGAAATCAACCGGTAGATACTCAAAGGGATATTTTAAATCCTTTTAAAGACACAGAATATTTCCTAGAAGCACAAATTTGAGGAGAATGGAGTCACTTGGATTAGACTGATATTGAAGGAGATATACTGAACAGGAGGGGTGGGGAAGGGAGGGGGGAGATTGGAGAGAGGACTTTTATAATTGTTTTTTTTTTTTTTTCTCTTTTTCCATCTCTCTCTGTAACTTCACATCCCTAGAAAAGAACTATAAATATATGAAAAGCATATTCCTCAAGAAATTTGCTAATTGTTTAACAGATAATTTTTTTTAATACAAAAGTAGACTAGGCGAAGGCTATCGGCCAATCTCCCTCATAAACGGAGATGTGAAAATATACGCCAAGATATTGGCGACAAGGCTCAACCAAGTCCTCCCTTGCCTGATCCACCCAGATCAGGTGGGTTTCACCCCTGGGCGCCAAGGTACAGACAACACCAGAAGACTATTAAATGTTTTCTCCGAAGCAGCATCACTTGAGATCCCATTGGTAACCCTATCTTTAGATGCCGAAAAGGCGTTTGATAGGGTCCGATGGGATTATATGACAGAGGTGCTCCGGGCTTTCCACTTCCCTGATCGATTTATCTCTGCAGTCATGGCGCTCTACACAAACCCAACTGCGAGGGTACGGGGACTGGGTTTTGTCTCTAGACCATTCGATATCAAGAATGGCACTAGACAGGGTTGCCCCCTGTCGCCATTACTTTTCACCCTGGTTATCGAACCCTTAGCAAGCCGGCTCAGGGCCTCACCAACTATTCATAGCCTCGTACTCTATGACACCCCTCATTCATTGGCACTCTTCGCTGATGACCTCACGGTGTTCCTTCCGGAGCCGGAGGATTCCCTCCCGGAGTTGTTCAAGCTTATAGCGGATTTTTCAGCAGTGTCTTACTACAAACTGAACTACACCAAAACAGAGGTGTATGCTCTAGGGATGACAACTCACAGGTTGGAGCTCCTGAAAGAGCAATACCCCTTTAAATGGTCCACGGATAGTTTGAGACACCTGGGAATAGAGTTATCCCACGATCCCCAAATCATTATAAAGAAAAACTATGAGCCCCTTTTACAGGAGTTCAGAAGGACCACAACAAACTGGAGTGGATTAGAGGTATCTTGGACGGGCCGCATTGTTGCCCTAAAGATGATGCTGCTCCCTAGGCTGTCATACTTTTTTCGCTGCTTACCGGTAGCGGTTCCTACCTATTTACTCAACCACTTTCAGTCCGTCTTTACCAGATTTATCTGGAGAGGCCATTCTCCCAGAATCTCCCTATCACAATTACAGAAACCGAAAGAATGCGGAGGACTCTCCGTACCAAATGTAACCCACTATTACAAGGGAGCCATGCTATCGCACATAGCAGCCTGGGGAGTACGACCAAATACCTCACAGTGGTACCAAATTGAGCAGGCGTCATTACCTGCAGGGATTGAGCTGGCCGACCTGATTTGGATACCTGACCACGCGGATATCCTCAAAAGTATCTATAGTTCCACCATAAAAACATGTTTGAAAAGCTGGAGAGAACTCCGCTCACACAAATCAATAGCACCTCACCCTTCGCCTATCCATGCCATGAAGGCTATACTGCAATGCCTCCCTGATTCAAGGCCTAGACGATGGGAGAACCTGGGAATCAAGCAGATCTCTGACCTCTATAGAGGAGAACGTCTCATGCTGCCACCAGCTGCTTTCCCAGTGGATGACTTCCCTAAAGACTTACAATTTGAATACTTGAGAGTGACCTCTTTACTACTCTCCTGGGGATTCCCCAAGACGCGACTGCGGACTCTCACACTTTGGGAGAGACGCTGGGCGGCGGGCAAATCTATCAAAGGGTCTCTATCCTTCCACTATAAGCTTCTCTTAGACTCTCCCCATTTTGTCAAACCGGGAGCCGTGAGGGACTGGGAGAGGGATCTGGGGGTGGTGCATCGAGATGTAGTTTGGCAACGAGCCCTCCGAGACGTAAAAATAGCAGTCCGCTGTTCAAATCTATTTGAGTTGTATATAAAACTAGTCTTGCGTTGGCACTGGGTCCCGACTAGGTTGCATAGGGTATTTCCCCTTAGAAGCACAGATTGTTGGAGGGGGTGCGGGCAGAGGGGTACCCATCTACATGTGTGGTGGGATTGCCCTAAGTTGAGTGCTTTCTGGAACTCTGTCGCGGATCTGCTCCGCCAGCTACAACTGTTACAACAGCTAACTGGAGATGTCGCACTCTTTCACCTGGGGCTTCACACACTCCAAAAACCCTCTAGAATCTTATGTATTATCATTTTGCTGGCAGCAAAACTAACCATAGCTAGACAATGGGCTAGGGACTCTCCTTTAACTCTAGCTCCAGTCCTCAAAACACTAGATTATCTACAAAGGATGGAGGAATACTCCCTGAGAGTGGAGGCGCGATCTGACTTCTACACCTCAGTTTGGTGCCCATGGGTCGAATATCAGATACCTAACCCGTGACCGAAAGGTAGTCATTTTAGACCCCCTAAACTTCAGTATCCACCCCTCACCCACGGCCCCCTTATCTGTTTACTTCCCCACTCCTCTCTATTCCTTCTCCCGCAATTATCCCTCCTCCTCTCATACATATAAATATATGTATATATATATATTTTTTTTTTTTTAATTTTTTTTTTAATTTTTTTTCTTCTCTCCCCTATTTCTCTCTCTCTACCTTATGGGACAGTTTATGGTGAAGCTCCTCGGACCTTGCTACCAGTAACATTATTTTGTGTTCATACTACATACAAAATTACTCTTATCTCCCCCCTCCCTCATCACCCTGCAATTCCTGAACTCTGTGAATGATGTCTCACTGCCCACTGGGAGGCAAATACTTTGCTCCCCCGTGTTCGCTTGATGACTTTATTTACATACCCTGAAATTTATATTTGTTCTCATATATCCCCTTTGCTCTTCTCGACAATGACTGTTGAGTTGTTTGACTATTGAATTGCACATTACGCCTTATGACCTTATTATTCTCTCGGAGGTCTTGATCCCACAGTAGGATCTATCAGACATAGAGGTCAATGTGAATACTATAGGAATAAAATGAGGTGATTCAGACTGCTCACAAATATCAGTCTGTTGTCTAAAGTACTGTGTGTATTCTCTCATTATAATGTAAACTCTGTAAATGCACTACCTGTGATCTGATATGTATTGTTCTGTTACTGTTTACCACCTCAATAAAAACTAAATTTATAAAAAAAAAAAAAAAAAAAAAAAAAAGTAGACTAGATAAGATTTTAAAAAATATATAGGAATACAAGAATGGTGTATACTGGCTTCTAACTTAACCTGTATTTGTATTGCCTTTGTTTATGTTGTTCTTTTGACATTGTATTTTTTAATTGTTACTAATAAAAATTATGAAAAAAAAAAGAAAAGAAAAAAAAAAAGAAATGAGTTTTCTATTGGGTGTGACAGCTTTTCTAATAGTTTTGTAATGCTTCGGAAAGGTGTTGAATTATACAATCTTGTGTCATAGGCATGAGAAACCATCACCCAATAGGAGTGAGAAGACATCATGTCATAGGAGTGAGAAGACATCAAGTCATAGGAGTGAGAAGACATCATGTCATAGGAGTGAAAAGACATCATGTCATAGGAGTGAGAAGACATCAAGTTATAGGAGCGAGAAGACATCATGTCATAGGAGTGAGAAGACATCAAGTCATAGGAGTGAGAAGACATCATGTCATAGGAGTGAGAAGACATCATGTCATAGGAGTGAAAAGACATCATGTCATAGGAGCGAGAAGACATCATGTCATAGGAGTGAGAAGACATCAAGTCATAGGAGTGAGAAGACATCATGTCATAGGAGTGAGAAGACATTAAGTCATAGGAGTGAGAAGACATCAAGTCATAGGAGTGAGAAGACATTAAGTCATAGGAGTGAGAAGACATCAAGTCATAGGAGTGAGAAGACATCATGTCATAGGAGTGAGAAGACATTAAGTCATAGGAGTGAGAAGACATCAAGTCATAGAAGTGAGAAGACATTAAGTCATAGGAGTGAGAAGACATCAAGTCATAGGGGTGAGAAGACATCAAGTCATAGGAGTGAGAATACATCATGTCATAGGAGTGAGAAGACATTAAGTCATAGGAGAGAGAAGACATCAAGTCATAGGAGTGAGAAGACATCAAGTCATAGGAGTGAGAATACATCATGTCATAGGAGTGAGAAGACATCATGTCATAGGAGTGAGAAGACATCATGTCATAGGAGTGAAAAGACATCATGTCATAGGAGCGAGAAGAAATCATGTCATAGGAGTGAGAAGACATCAAGTCATAGGAGTGAGAAGACATCATGTCATAGGAGTGAGAAGACATTAAGTCATAGGAGTGAGAAGACATCAAGTCATAGGAGTGAGAAGACATTAAGTCATAGGAATGAGAAGACATCAAGTCATAGGAGTGAGAAGACATCATGTCATAGGAGTGAGAAGACATTAAGTCATAGGAGTGAGAAGACATCAAGTCATAGGAGTGAGAAGACATTAAGTCATAGGAGTGAGAAGACATCAAGTCATAGGAGTGAGAAGACATCAAGTCATAGGAGTGAGAAGACATCAAGTCATAGGAGTGAGAATACATCATGTCATAGGAGTGAGAAGACATTAAGTCATAGGAGTGAGAAGACATCAAGTCATAGGAGTGAGAAGACATCATGTCATAGGAGTGAGAAGACATCATGTCATAGGAGTGAAAAGACATCATGTCATAGGAGTGAGAATACATCATGTCATAGGAGTGAGAAGACATTAAGTCATAGGATTGAGAATACATCATGTCATAGGAGTGAGAAGACATTAAGTCATAGGAGTGAGAAGACATCATGTTATAGGAGTGAGAAGACATCAAGTCATAGGAGTGAGAAGACATCATGTCATAGGAGTGAGAAGACATCAAGTCATAGGAGTGAGAAGACATTAAGTCATAGGAGTGAGAAGACATCATGTTATAGGAGTGAGAAGACATCAAGTCATAGGAGTGAGAAGACATCATGTCATAGGAGTGAGAAGACATCATTTCATAGGAGTGAGAAGCCATAACATCATAGGAGTGAGAAGGAATCATGCCATGGGATTGAAAAGGCACCCTGCCATTGGAGAGAGAAGCATCATGGCAGTGGAGTGAGAAGTCATCACGCCATAGGAGGGAGAAGACATGACACCATAGGAGGGAGAAGACATCACACCATAGGAGGGAGAAGATATGACACCATAGGAGGGAGAAGGAATCATGGCATAGGAGTGAGAAGACATCAAGTCATAGGAGTGAGAAGACATCATGTCATAGGAGTGAGAAGACATCATGTTATAGGAGTGAGAAGACATCATGTCATAGGAGTGAGAAGACATCATGTCATAGCAGTGAGAAGACATCAAGTCATAGGAGTGAGAAGACATCATGTCATAGGAGTGAGAAGACATCATGTCACATGAGTGAGAAGCCATAACATCATAGGAGTGAGAAGGAATCATGCCATGGGATTGAAAAGGCACCCTGCCATTGGAGAGAGAAGCATCATGGCAGTGGAGTGAGAAGTCATCACGCCATAGGAGGGAGAAGACATGACACCATAGGAGGGAGAAGACATCACACCATAGGAGGGAGAAGACATCACACCATAGGAGGGAGAAGACATCACACCATAGGAGGGAGAAGACATCACACCATAGGAGGGAGAAGGAATCATGGCATAGGAGTGAGAAGACATCATATCATAGAAGTGAGAAGACATCAAATCATAGGAGTGGGAAGACATCATAGGAGTAAGAAGACACTGTGCCACAGGATCGAGAAGGAATCATACCATGGGAGTGAAAAGGCACCATGCCATTGGAGTGAGAAGGCAGCATGCCATAGGAGGGAGAAAGCATCATAGCATTGGAGTGAGAAGCATCATGGCATAGGAGTGAGAAGCATCATGGCATAGGAGTGAGAAGCATCATAGCATTGGAGTGAGAAGCATCATAGCATTGGAGTGAGAAGCATCATAGCATTGGAGTGAGAAGCATCATAGCATTGGAGTGAGAAGCATCATGGCATAGGAGTGAGAAGGCATCATATAAGTGTTAAAAGAAATCATGGTATATGACTGAAAAGGCTTCATGGCATAGGAGTAAGAAAGAATCATTACATAGGTGGGAAAAGACATTATGGCATAGGAGTGAAAAGGTATCATGCCATATAAGGGAGAAAGTAGCATGCCAAAGGAGTGAGAAGGGATCACACCATAGGAGCGAGAAGCTATCATGCCATAGGAGTGAGAAACTATCATGCCATAGGAGTGAGAAGCTATCGTGCCATAGGAGTGAGAAGGTATCATGCCATAGGAGTGAGAAGCTATCATGCCATAGGAGTGAGAAGCTATCGTGCCATAGGAGTGAGAAGCTATCGTGCCATAGGAGTGAGAAGCTATCATGCCATAGGAGTGAGAAGGTATCATGCCATAGGAGTGAGAAGCTATCATGCCATAGGAGTGAGAAGGTATCATGCCATAGGAGTGAGAAGCTATCATGCCATAGGAGTGAGAAGGTATCATGCCATAGGAGTAAGAAGCTATCATGCCATAGGAGTGAGAAGGTATCATGCCATAGGAGTGAGAAGGTATCATGTCATAGGAGTGAGAAGCTATCATGCCATAGGAGTGAGAAGGTATCATGCCATAGGAGTGAGAAGGTATCATGCCATAGGAGTGAGAAGCTACATGCCATAGCAGTGAGAAGGCACCATGGCATAGAGCTACATTTTTAACATTTGCTGCTTCCTTAAATCCTGCTGCTCTTGGCACAGGTCTAGTTGGCCTAGGACAGAATATGCCCCTGTTACAGAGTGAAGTAGTATTTAGCCTAAACTGAACTCAGGGCTAAACAGGTTTAATTGTTTTATGGGTAATACATAATTCACATTAGTTAATAAAGTTAATTACTTCTAAGACTGTTTATTAGCACTGCCTACTGCTTAACCAGATCCTCACCAATTAAATGAATTATTATTATTAGTAACTCTATATTTAATGTGCCAAATATAGGGGCACCATAAATAAAGACAAGACAGGGAAATCTAACTGGGAAAAACAGATTGCTGGTAGGGCATGATCAGCCAAGGATAAGGAGTTTCTAGCTCAGAGATTTGGCCATGGATATGCAATAACCTTTAGGAGTTTACTGGTATATTTCTCTTTATGTAGAGGTAGGTGAAGTGAAGGAGTTGGCTAGGGGTGTTTAAAAAGATAATATGAAAGATATGTTTGAGATGTAGAAAACTTTGCAAGTTAGGGTTAGAATTTTGAACTTGATCCTGGAGAATAATGGAAGCAAGTGAAGGGAGAAATAGTTAATTATGAGAGTAAGGGAGATATTTATCAAAGCATCAATCTCAGTGCATTTGCTGGCATCAATACGTTTGCCAGACATCGCTGCCGCGGATCAACATACGTTGCCCCTTATTTATAAAAAAAATTGATTTATATATATGTGTGTGTGTTATGTCAGAAATCTTTTGCAAACAAATTCCTTTTTTTGTTCTAAACAATGTTGTCTTTCATATCTCTGTGTTTATTTATACCACTATATGTATATAGTATTTATTATTATTCTGTGCAGGAATAATTGTGAATATAACATGTAATCAGGGTATTTATTTGCAATCAATTGATATTTTAAGAGCTGGGCCAGTTTTCTCTCTGTACCTGTGTAACCCCTCCTGATTGCAATCTAGTTTTAAAAACCACCCTACACATGTGTAATAAAATGGGCTGGCATATAAGATGACATTTCTTACTGAAAAATAAATTCAAGAGAAGGAAGAAAAACACTGAAAATATAATGACAGTAAAGAGGTGATTTTAATTTCTGCTGTATCTGAATCATGACAGTTTAATGTTAGGTGGGCTATCCCTTTGAGCTATCAGTTTAAGATTATATTTATTCAAACATCAATTGGAATTTTAAAATCATTAAAATATTACACTGTGTGTCCTAATGTCAGCATCAATGTTTTTCTTTAATACTAATTTCACATATACATACTTTCAAAGTATAATACACAATGTAACAAATGGCACTTACAAGTTCTGATGAGTGATCAATGACACAAGTATCGAGCAATTTGATTTGTTAGTGATAGTTTAAAATGTATATTTGAATCAGATTGGCTAATGTCATTAATCATGTGATTATGCATATTCCATCATTCAAAAGTGGTTGAAAAATTCACTAGTGTGTAGGTTGTTTAGGAGTTTGCGTCATAATTGGTGCGAAAAGTGTTGCGTCAAATCTGGTGTGAAGTGGAGAGTGGGACTTGTATTACATGGCTCAAACATGATGCACATAGATTTTTCCAAAAAAATAAAAAAGGAAGTTAGCTATATTATGTTGTGTATTTCATTTTTATCTCTATATCTATTAGTGCAACAAGTTTGGGGCAAAACTTTGCAACAAATTTGGAGAAATAACATTGTCCCCTTGCTTTGTAATGAGAGACAAATTTGTAGCATAATCCATAAGTAGTAATGTATTTTTCATTTTTATCCCTATATCTACTAGTGCACCAAATGTGGAGTAATAATATTGTTTGATTTAGAAAGGGTATACAATTTTAATAAAGTTTCTAATTTACTTTTATTATGTAATATACTTCATTCTCTTGCAGCATCGAACATAAGCTTTCTGTGTTTTCAGACTCCCATTGATTTCTATGGCATCCGCGGCCTCAAGAGTGGCGGATGGAAAACTAGGTACGCTGCGTCGGAATAGATGCGAGCATACCTGTTAAATGTTTGATAAATTGGGAAAAGGGTCAAATAGAGTTGATTGTGAATTCGAAACATCTGTAATGATGCAAGCATCGATCTGCGTTGGATTGAGATTGCGGGAGCGTATATTTCGTCACACATTTCAACATTTGATGATCTTGACGCTTTGATAACTACAGCGGATCAATCTCGCAGCAAATACGACGCGGGATTCAAGCGTATTTCCAGTTGACACTTTGATAAATATCCCCCTAAGTTATGAACTAATTAGAACGTTGTTGCTGTAGTGAAGAGAAGTTTGTGTGTCTATTGAATTATTAATGGTTGTTTTCTGCCAATGTTTCAGAGATGGAAGGGGCAGCTTTTTAAAAGAAAAAAAAAAAAATTGATCTGGTTAATAAAGAAGGGGCATAGTAAAATAATATTCCAAGGCAGCAGATGTGGGGTAAAGGTGTTATAGTGGATGTTTCAACACTGATGAATATTTCAGCTACTGGAGTGCAAGAAGGTGAAATCCGTTTAAGTTCTTGGATGTGGTGGGAGGCCATTCAGTTAGAAATGTTAAGATATTCTGTGATATTCTGTTACATCATTTAGCTTAGAGGAGGTATTAAACCAAAGCAAGAATATGAAATCCCAAGTGAAACATTGTAGGTTGAGAAGAGCAGGGAGCCCATTTCTGAGTCCTGTGGAACACTAACAGATAGTGGGAGTGTTTAGGATGGACCAGGGAAGGAGATGCCGGGGTGGTCAGATATGTAAGATTCATTCCATAATAGGTCTGCCCAGGAGAATGGAGAGTGTTCAGTTTGATGGAGTGATTAACTGAGAGGTTAAAGATAAGACGTATTGAAAAATGTCTGCTGGCTCTGGCAGTGAGTAAGTCATTTACAAGTTTAGTGAGGGCAGTTTTAGCACAGCAGAGGTCCAGGAGAATAGAAGGTCTGTAACACATCTGTAGAGTAATTGAGAGACAAAAGGAAGTACAGAGACTGGGTGGTGATTGGAGAGATGAGTTTGATCCGAGATGGAACTATCCCTACCGCTAAACAGAGGTGAAATAATAAGGTAACGTTTTGGATAGGAGGGACAGATTTAAATGTTATTAAAAAGGATCAAGGGAGATTTTTATAAGGTAAAAGGTACAGACCCACCAGGACACCAGGACATTTCTTGGTGGGATAGAGCAGCTAGTGCTGGTCAGCTACAATTTAAAAGGGACATTCCGGTCAAAATTGAAATGCACATAGTTTAATTACGTAATTGAATAGAAACATATTTGCAATATACCTGTTTTGGAAAAATGCTTCTAGTAAAAGTTATCACTGTTTTAGTGTTAGCATTTTTCTCTGCACGTGCAGCATTGCTAGATATTGTCACTGCTCCCACATTTTAATTACTGCAGCTACTCAGATAATCAGTGGGGCTTGTATCATGTCAGCAAATAACAAATTGAGTCATTGCCAGATGGTACAAGCACCTTAGGCTCTGCAAGCAAGAGCTGTGTTTAAAATGCTGGTGCACAGTGCATATTTAAATACACTTTTGAAACAGCTATAACTTTAATTAGAAGCATTTTTGCTAATGCATTTATATTACAAAAATGCTTCTATTCAATACCGAAATGCATCCATGTGGTTTCCAATTTTGGCTGCAATATCCCTTTAAGGGGGTGGTGAGGCAATGCAGCTTGATCTCCTCTCTTCTTTTCTGAGCTGTACGTCACACAAGGTCACAGCACATTTCCTAGTAAGTTTTGTTTTCTGACCACGTACCATTTTATTAGCCCTTGTTTGAATGATTTCTAATGTCACACAGAATGACACAGCTCTATAGAGAAGCAATTTCACACTGTGCGTAAATCATGGATGTCCTTGGTTTGTAGGGTGCCTCTAGTCTATAACAATAATCTGCCATGTTTCTATTAAGAAACTAATGGCGAGATTACGAGTTTTGGGGTATGAGGGGTGCGGTGCTAACTTGCAAGTTATTCTCACCGCTCACTTACCTACAGCGCTGGTATTACAGGTTTTTACAAACCCGGCATTAAAAGGCAAGAAGTGAGCGTAGAGCAAAATTGTGCTCCATACCGAACTCCAATACCAGCGCTGCTTAAGTCATCGGTGAGCTGGTTGTACGTGCTTGTGCACGATTTCCCCATAGACATCAATGGGGAGAGCCGGCTGAGAAAAAGTCCAACACCTGCAATAAAGCAGCGTAAAGCTCAGTAACGCAGCCCCATTAATTCCTATGGGGAAACTAAATTTATGTTTATACCTAACACCCTAACATGAACCCCGAGTCTAAACACCCCTAATCTTACACTTATTAACCCCTAATCTGCCACCCCCGACATCGCCGACACCTACATTATATTTATTAACCCCTAATCTGCCACCCCGGACATCGCCGCCACTATAATAAACATATTAACCCCTAAACTGCCGCACTTCCGATTCGCAAACACTAGTTAAATATTATTAACCCTTAATCTGCCGCCCCTAACATTGCCGCCACCTACCTACATTTATTAACCCCTAATCTGCCGCCCTTAACGTCGCCGCCACTATACTATATTTATTAACCCCTAAATCTAAGTCTACCCCTAACCCAGCACCCCTAACTTAAATATAATTAAAATAAATCTAAATAAAAATTACTATTAATAACTAAATAATTCCTATTTAAAACTAAATAATTACCTATAAAATAAACCCTAAGATAGCTACAATATAACTAATAGTTACATTGTAGCTAGCTTAGGGTTTATTTTACAGTCAAGTTTGTATTTATTTTAACTAGGTAGAATAGTTACTAAATAGTTATTAACTATTTTATAACTACCTAGCTAAAATAAATACAAATTTACCTGTAAAATAACACCTAACACTACACTACAATTAAAGGGACAGTCAACACCAGAATTTTTGTTGTTTTAAAAGATAGATAATCCCTTAATTACCCATTCCCCAGTTTTGCATAACCAACACAGTTATAATAATACACTGTTTACCTCTTTGATTACCTTGTATCTAAGCCTCTGCAGACTGCCCCCTTATTTCAGTTCTTTTGGCAGACTTGCATTTTAGCCAATCAGTGCTCACTCCTCGGTAAATTCATGTGCATGAGCTTAATGTTATCTATATGAAACGCATGAACTAACGCCCTCTTGGTGAAAAACTGTCAAAATGCATTTAGATTAGAGGCAGCCTTCAAGGTCTAAGAAATTAGGATATTAACCTCCTAGGTTTAGCTTTCAACTAAGAATACCAAGAGAACAAAGCAAAATTGGTGCTAAAAGTAAATTGGATAGTTGTTTAAAATTACGTGCCCTATCTGAATCATGAAAGTTTTTTTTGGACTTGACTGTCCCTTTAAATAAATTATCTAAATTAAATACAATTAAATAAATTAAATACAATTAGATAAATTACAAAAAAAACAAACACTAAATTACAGAAAATAAAAAAGAAATTACAAGATATATAAACTAATTACACCTAATCTAATAGCCCTATCAAAATAAAAAAGCCCCTCCAAAATAAAAACCCCCTAGCCTAAACTAAACTACCAATAGCCCCTAAAAGGGCCTTTTGCGGGGCATTGCCACAAAGAAATCAGCTATTTTACCTGAAAAAAAAATACAAACAACCCCTCAACAGTAAAACCCACCAACCACACAACCAACCCCCAAATAAAACTCGAACTAAAAAAAACCTAAGCTCCCCATTGCCCTGAAAAGGGCATTTGGATGGGCATTGCCCTTAAAAGGGCATTTAGCTCTATTGCGGCCCAAAGCCCTAACCTAAAAATAAAACCCACATCCATCCTCAACGAAGCCGGGAGAAGTCCTCATCAAAGCCGCAAGAAGTCCTCAACGAAGCCGGGAGTAGTCTTCATCCAAGCCGGGAGAAGTGGTTCTCCAGACGGGCAGAAGTCTTCATCCAGACAGCATCTTCTATCTTCATCCATCCGGCGCGGAGCGGGTCCCTCTTCAAGACATACGACGTGGAGCATCTTCTTCTTCCGACGACTACCCGACGAATGAAGGTTCTTTTAAGTGACGTCCAATCAGCCAATAGGATTAAGCTTGCATTCTATTGGCTGTTCCAATCAGCCAATAGAATGCGAGCTCAATCTTATTGGCTGATTGGATCAGATTTTTCAACCTCAATTCCGATTGGCTGATAGAATTCTATCAGCCAATCGGAATCTAAGGGACGCCATCTTGGATGACGTCACTTAAGGGAACCTTCATTCGTCGGGTAGTTGTCGGAAGAAGAGGATGCTCCACGTCGGATGTCTTGAAGATGGACCCGCTCCACGCCGGATGGATGAAGATAGAAGATGCCATCTGGATGAAGACTTCTGCCTGTCTGGAGGACCACTTCTCCCAGCTAGGACGAAGACTTCTCCCGGCTTTGTTGAGGACTTCTTGCCACTTTGTTGAGGATGGATGTCGGATCTTCAAAACTGTAAGTGGATCTTCAGGGGTTAGTGTTAGGTTTTTTTAAGGGTTTATTATGTGGGTTTTATTTTTAGGTTAGGACTTTGGGCCGCAATAGAGGTAAATGCCCTTTTAAGGGCAATACCCATCCAAATGTCCTTTTCAGGGCAATGGGGAGCTTAGGTTTTTTTAGTTAGGGTTTTATTTGGGTGGTTGGTTGTGTGGGTGGTGGGTTTTACTGTTGGGGGGGGGTCGTTTGTATTTTTTTTTCAGGTAAAAGAGCTGATTTCTTTGGGGCAATGCCCCGCAAAAGGCCCTTTTAAGGGCTATTGGTAGTTTAGGCTAGGGTTTTTTTTATATTGGGGGGGGCTTTTAGATTAGGTGTAATTAGTTTAAATATCTTGTAATTTGTTTTTTATTTTCTGTAATTTAGTGGGGTTTTTTGTTTGTAATTTAGCTAATTGTATTTAATTGATTCAATTGTATTTAATTTAGGTAATTTATTTAATTGTAGTGTAGTGTTAGGTGTTAGTGTAACTTAGGTTAGGTTTTATTTTAAAGGTAAATTTGTATTTATTTTAGCTAGGTAGTTAGTAAATATTTAATAACTATTTAGTAACTATTCTACCTAGTTAAAATAAATACAAACTTGCCTGTAAATTAAAAAATAAACCCTAAGCTAGCTACAATGTAACTATTAGTTATATTGTAGCTAGCTTAGGGTTTATTTTATGGGTAAGAATTTATTTTTAAATAGGAATTATTTAGGCCTAGATTTGGAGTTTGGCGTTAGCCGTGAAAACCAGCGTTAGAGGCTCCTAACGCTGGTTTTAGGCTAACTCCGGTATTTGGAGTCACTCAAAAAAGGGTCTAACGCTCACTTTTCAGCTGCGACTTTTCCATACCGCAGATCCCCTTACGTCAATTGCGTATCCTATCTTTTCAATGGGATTTTTCTAACTCCGGTATTTAGAGTCGTGTCTGAAGTGAGCATTAGAAATCTAACGACAAAACTCCAGCCGCAGAAAAAAGTCAGTAGTTAAGAGCTTTCTGGGCTAACGCCGGTTTATAAAGCTCCTAACTACTGTGCTCTAAAGTACACTAACACCCATAAACTACCTATGTACCCCTAAACCGAGGTCCCCCCACATCGCCGCCACTTGATTCATTTTTTTTAACCCCTAATCTGCCGACCGCCACCTACGTTATACTTATGTACCCCTAATCTGCTGCCTCTAACACCGCCGACCCCTGTATTATATTTATTAACCCCTAATCTGCCCCCCACAACGTCGCCGCCAGCTACCTACAATAATTAACCTCTAATCTGCCGACCGCAAAGCGCCGCCACCTACATTATAGCTATGTACCCCTAATCTGCTGCCCCTAACACCGCCGACCCCTATATTATATTTATTAACCCCTAATCTGCCCCCCTCAACGTCGCCTCCACCTGCCTACACTTATTAACCCCTAATCTGCCGAGCGGACCGCACCGCTACTATAATAAAGTTATTAACCCCTAATCCGCCTCCCTAACCCTATAATAAATAGTTTCAATGTTTTCTTACAGCGCTGAAAGTGTGGACCTATAGCTCCTGTCTATAGTGGGTCCCCAGGTGCCCACTTTTAGAAAATATGTGTCAAAACGTGGTTTAGAAAGGAGCGCCAAATCTTGGCGAGGTCTGGTGCGGTATAGGTGTGAAAATATGGTATTCTGTCTGAGAAATTGTATAGCGCTATAGCTCAGCTACAATTATGGTAGTTGTGCTGTATAGATGTGTAGGTTTTGATATCTAGATATAAGATCTAAGAGTGGCACAGTTGATACATAAAAGCATTTAATACATATTAAACATATAAAACAAGGGTGTCGTTTAAAATATATTTTAACAGAACGGCAAGAAATAATGTGTAAAAACACATAAACACATAAATATCTATAAAAACACGCGTGTTTTGCTTTTTAGCTGTATGTATAATGTCTCATAAAATTCGTCTCATATATAGTTGTGTTGGCATAAATCTGAAAATAATAAACAATAAAAAATGATAAAAAACAAAAAAAGTAAATAATGTCCAATAATCCCTTCTCAAAGTTAAGAGATATATATAAAAAAAGGTTAAGTAGTGTCCAAAAATCCCTTCTCAAAGTTAAGAGATATAAATAGATTTTCACATGTGTATCCAAAAAATAAACTGCCCAAATTTAAGTGTTGTCCAAAAACGTGGTATAAATGAATAGTGCAAATCCAGCAGATTCAAAAGTTCTATTAAAAAAGCTTTGCAAAAAACATTTCAAAGAGACATTTAAAAAACATCAAAATGAAGGTAGAAAAAACAGAAGCGCCACATGGCCCAATATTGTTTGTTCAGAGATGAATAAATCTTAAGGTGATGAGTAAACTCACATTTAGTAGAGCACCTCAATTAGTGCTAGATATACGGTCTGGGATCTATAGGGTCACCCAGAAGACCAACCTCCTGCACAGGAACTGATGTCTATATAGGCGAGAGGAAGACACAGGTGCCAATATGGCCTAGTATTGCTGATGCAAAGGTTTCAATACAAGCAAAGAGAGGAATAATACTCACAAAGTGTGAAGCACCTCTTGTGGTGCTATAGAGGCATGAAGGGGTCAATTCAGTCACCCAACAGACTTCTAGCCAGAGATACAAATGGATCCAAAGGTACAAAATACCGGTACGTTTCTGAACCGGAAGTATCTTACTTTTTCCGGCTACTTCCGGTTCAGAAACGTACCGGTATTTTGTCATATATTTCATGCCAAGTTGTAAAACTGGCTCTACATGTGGGATAACTGCTTTCTGCCCCTCCGGATCTGATTGGTACAGAGTAAATACCACTTCCGCCTCACCCATAACATCCGATATAGCTTAACCGGATGTTTACATCTCAGCGGCCATTTCCGGTTAAAAAAACACCGGCAAACCATAACATTTGACCCCACAGCTAACTACTAAGGCACATAACACGAATAAACACATTAGGAACAACATAGACAATGTTTAATAAACATAGACATAGACAAATTCTAAATAAAAGCCTTATCTAAATGATACAGAGACAAATGTGAACTTTTTTTTTTTTTTCTTTTTTTTTTTTTTTTTTTATATACAGATGAGCACTTCCGGCTCAACACTTCCGGTACCACATTTTTGGCGCGAAATTTTGGCGCAAAATTTTGGCGCAAAAATTTGGCGCAATTTCAATGCAATTTGATTGGTTAGAGAAAGGTATAAAGTCTTCAGCTCACCCACACCATACTATAGTCTTGATAAAGGCCTCTCTTGAGGGCCGAAACGCGTTGACAGAGCTATGGTGAGCTATTTATTCCTTGATTGTTGAATTATAATACAGTATTACACTATTGTTATTATCTTTTATTTTCAGGGTTTGAAGATTCCCTAGGATTATTTTTATTTATATTTTTGTATTTTTGCTTATTTTTATTTTTTCTTTTTTCTTTTTATACAGCAAATAATTTTTCTACATGGAAACATAACCCCTCCACATAAGCCCCCTTTTTGGGATCACTCTCACTAGTTTGTGCACATACTAATCATTTATTTTTTGTTTTTTATCTTTTGGATATTTTACATCTTTTTTGGACTTATTTTTATCACTATTTTGGATTGACTTCACGGATTATTCTTTGTCACCATATTTTGATAGACCTTTTTTTCTACCTTCATTTTGATGTTTTTTAAATGTCTCTTTGAAATGTTTTTTGCAAAGCTTTTTTAATAGAACTTTTGAATCTGCTGGATTTGCACTATTCATTTATACCACGTTTTTGGACAACACTTAAATTTGGACAGTTTATTTTTTGGATACACATGTGAAAATCTATTTATATCTCTTAACTTTGAGAAGGGATTTTTGGACACTACTTAACCTTTTTTTATATATCTCTTAACTTTGAGAAGGGATTATTGGACATTATTTACTTTTTATTGTTTTTTATCATTTTTTATTGTTTATTATTTTCAGATTTATGCCAACACAACTATATATGAGACGAATTTTATGAGACATTATACATACAGCTAAAAAGCAAAACACGCGTGTTTTTATAGATATTTATGTGTTTATGTGTTTTTACACATTATTTCTTGCCGTTCTGTTAAAATATATTTTAAACGACACCCTTGTTTTATATGTTTAATTTGTATTAAATGCTTTTATGTATCAACTGTGCCACTCTTAGATCTTATATCTAGATATCAAAACCTACACATCTATACAGCACAACTACCATAATTGTAGCTGAGCTATAGCGCTATACAATTTCTCAGACAGAATACCATATTTTCACACCTATACCGCACCAGACCTCGCCAAGATTTGGCGCTCCTATAATAAATAGTATTAACCCCTAATCTGCCCTCCCTAACATCGCCGACACCTAACTTCAATTATTAACCCCTAATCTGCCGACCGGAGCTCACCGTCATTCGTCGTTCAGTCGTCGGCCAGGATGGATGTTCCGCGTCGGAGGTCTTCAGGATGCTGCCGCTCCGCTCCAGATGGATGTCGATAGAAGATGCCGCCTGGATGAAGACTTCAATCGGATGGAAGACCTCTTCTGCCCCGCTTGGATGAAGACTTCAATCGGATGGAAGACCTCTTCTGCCCCGCTTGGATGAAGACTTCTACCGGATCATGGACATCTTCAGCCCCCCGCTTGGGCTTGGATCAGGACATCGGAGGAGCTCTTCTGGACCGATCAGTGAACCTGGTATGGTGAAGATAAGGTAGGAAGATCTTCAGGGGCTTAGTGTTAGGTTTATGTAATTATAATTTATATTGTAGCTATATTAGGGTTTATTTTACAGGTACGTATTTAGCTTTAAATAGGAATAATTTATTTAATAAGAGTTAATTTATTTCGTTAGATTAAAATTATATGTAAGTTAGGGGGGTGTTAGTGTTAGGGTTAGACTTAGCTTTAGGGGTTAATACATTTATTAGAATAGCGGTGAGCTCCAGTCGGCAGATTAGGGGTTAATGTTTGAAGTTAGGTGTCGGCGATGTTAGGGAGGGCAGATTAGGGGTTAATACTATTTATTATAGGGTTAGGGAGGCGGATTAGGGGTTAATAACTTTATTATAGTAGCGTTGCAGTCCGCTCGGCAGATTAGGGGTTAATAAGTGTAGGCAGGTGGAGGCGACGTTGTGGGAGGCAGATTAGGGGTTAATAAATATAATATAGGGGTTGGCGGTGTTAGGGGCAGCAGATTAGGGGTACATAAGGATAATGTAAGTAGCGGCGGTTTACGGAGCGGCAGATTAGGGGTTAAAAATAATATGCAGGGGTCAGCGATAGCGGGGGCGGCAGATTAGGGGTTAATAAGTGTAAGGTTAGGGGTGTTTAGACTCGGGGTACATGTTAGGGTGTTAGGTGCAGACTTAGGAAGTGTTTATACATAGCAAACAATGGGGCTGCGTTAGGAGCTGAACGCGGCTTTTTTGCAGGTGTTAGGTTTTTTTTCAGCTCAAACAGCCCCATTGTTTCCTATGGGGGAATCGTGCATGAGCACGTTTTTGAGGCTGGCCGCGTCCGTAAGCAACTCTGGTATCGAGAGTTGAAGCTGCGTTAAATATGCTCTACGCTCCTTTTTTGGAGCCTAACGCAGCCTTTATGTGGACTCTCAATACCAGAGTTATTTTTATGGTGCGGCCAGAAAAAAGCCGGCGTTAGCTACGCAGGTCCTTACCGACAAAACTCTAAATCTAGCCGCTAGTTATTAATAGTAATTTTTATTTAGATTTATTGTAATTATATTTAAGTTAGGGGGTGTTAGGGTTAGACTTAGGTTAAGGGGTTAATAAATATAGTGTAGTGGCGGCGACATTGGGGGCGTCAGATTAGGGGTTAATAAATGTAGATAGGTGGCGGCGATGTTAGAGACAGCAGATTAGGGGTTAATAATATTTAACTAATGTTTGTGAGTTGGGAGTACGGCGGTTTAGGGGTTAATATGTTTATTATAGTGGCGGCGATGTCGGGAGCGGCAGATTAGGGGTTAATCATTTTATTTTAGTGTTTTTGATGTGGGAGGGCCTCGGTTTAGGGGTTAATAGGTAGTTTATGGCTGTTAGTGTACTTTTTAGCACTTTAGTTATGAGTTTTATGCTACAGCTTTGTAGTGTAAAACTCATAACTACTGACTTTAGAATGTGTTACGAATCTTGACGGGATAGGGTGTACCGCTCACTTTTTGGCCTCTCAGGACAAGCTCGTAATACCGGCGCTATAGAAGTTCCATAGAAAAAAGACTTTATGCAATTTGCGTAAGTTGATTTTTGGTAAGGCCAAAAAAGTGTGCAGTGCCCCTAAATCTGCAAGACTCGTAATACCAGTGGTAGTAAAAAAGCAGCGTTATGAGGCTTAACTCTGCTTTTTTACTCATAACGCAAGACTCGTAATCTAGCCGTAATATAATTTAATTATGAAATTTTTTTTGGGAAGAAGTATCCAAGTAATCCCCTTGGAAAAAATGGGGCATTTGCATTCTACGGACTGAACAGAAAATAGGACTGGTCTTCAAATGTTTCCTGGACTGCTTTTTATTACCAGTTCACCCCTGATAAATAGATACCAAGAATTATAAACCAATTCTACTCTCCTATATATGAAGCAGCTGGGGTGACATTTTAATAGGAAGAATTATTGTTTTTGCTCATTGCTAGTGGTTCTTGTTTGCTTTGTGAGATATCATATATTATATTACAATTATATATGTTAATTGCTGAACCTCCAGTGATAAAAAGAGTGATAAAAATGTAACTTTACAACTATGTTATGTAAAAAGTATAATATCCTATTATATTAGTCCAAGTGTGTTTGTCCGAAGCTGTCATGCGCAGTAGAGACAGCACGAGGACAAACACACCTAGCCTTACCTGACATGCTGTTGCTGGGAAAGTGGGCATGGTCGGGGGAAGAGAGAGAAAAAGAGAGGGGAAAGAGAGAGAAAAAGAGAGGGGGGAGAGAGAGAAAAAGAGAGGGGGAGAGAGAGAGAGAAAAAGAGAGGGGGAGAGAGAGAGAAAAAGAGAGGGGGGATAGAGAGCAATAGAGAGGGGGAGAGAGAGAGCAAAAGAGAGGGGGAGAGAGAGCGCGCAAAAGAGGGGGGCAGAGAGCACAAAAGAGAGAACGCAAAAGAGAGGGGGGAGAGAGAGTGCAAAAGAGAGGGGGAGAGAGAGCAAAAGATAGGGGAGAGAGCAAAAGCAAAAGAGAGAGGGAGAGAGGGAGCAAAAGAAAGGGGGGAGAGAGAGAGCAAAAGATAGGTGGAGCGAGAGAAAGCGCAAAAGAGAGGGGGAGAGAGCGCAAAAGAGAGGGGGAGAGAGCGCAAAAGAGAGGGGGAGAGAGCACAAAAGAGAGGGGGGAGAGAGCAAAAGAGAGGGGGAGAGAGAGAGCAAAAGAGAGGTGGAGCGAGAGAGAGCACAAAAGAGAGGGGGAGAGAGCACAAAAGAGAGGGAGAGAGAGAGAGAGAGCAAGGGGTGGGACCGCTGTCCTGCAAAAAATGGCCCGTGTGAACGGACTTTAGGAATTAGGACTAGTACATTACATAAAAAATGAAGCTATTATGTTTGCAAAATATCCCTCCTTCTATGTGTCTTGACTAACATATAAATATCAAAGCACAGTGTTACACGAATGTCTGACATCCTCAACTGTTTTCATCAAGTGATTGTAAAAGGTCTAAAGCAAACTCAAGTCATGACTTGCCTGGGGCATTTTGGGTAATTTTTAATAAATTGTTTAATTGTAATTCAAGAACAAAAAAGGTACTCACTTATGCATCTCCCTTGAGTAACTCGTCCGTTAGGGAGACATTCCACCTCCACAATATCTGTCCCATCTGGAGCTACAAATCCTGCGTCACACTTGTAGTATACTTTCTCTCCACTCATCGGAAAATATATTTCCCCCCAAATGAAAGCATTTTTCAGTAGATCTATTTTGCATGATCCTCAGATAAAGGAAAAAAAAAAGCGTATCATTTACTCTCTGTACATTTGTTTCCTCTTTAGACACACAACATAATTCTAGCAGTAACATTATGATATGACACATATTTTACTCTGTTAAAAAACTGCAATTTTTATTCAGTGTTTTCTACAAAAGAAAGGATTAAAGTGATGGTAAATTTCAGACTTTAAGAATGTTCAATGAAAAATATATTAGTGTATAAGCAAAACCACATCATTATTTAAAAGAAAAAAAAGTGTATTTATATTTTAAAATACAAGATTTATAATCCTACTTGGTATCTTCTGTTCCTCCGCAACCGTTCATTTCCTCTTATG
Source organism: Bombina bombina (assembly GCF_027579735.1). Lineage (NCBI taxonomy): Eukaryota > Metazoa > Chordata > Amphibia > Anura > Bombinatoridae > Bombina > Bombina bombina. Next base: position 17,187,516 of record NC_069508.1, read on the forward strand.
GCAGGGCTGTTACATAGACAGCAGTCACACCCACTCTCTACATAGGCTTTCTTAGGGCTTTCAAAGGGCTGGACTTCAAGAATGTCATATGACACACACACTGATTGGATATTCATTGGAATTGTCATTAAAAAAAAATAGAGTTGATCCCAGTGGGCCGGCATAACATTGTAATAGAAGCATTACTATAGGCGTGGATTTATCCCTTTTCAAGGATAGACAAAAAAAAAAGGTACACATATACTTTTTTAATGACAAAGATTACATATATGGCATTTAATTAGCTGAGGTCTACCACCACTTTAATATGTTCTTCCAGATTCATCAGTTATATTGATGAAGTCTTAAAGGAGCACACTACAGGGTCAATCACAATCCAATAAAAAAATATATCTAATAGTTTTAAACAGACAATCACCAAGACTATTGGGATTTTTGTAGATAAATCATTTGATGCTTTTTGAAATGATTGTGATTGACCCTTTAATGGTATCAGAGTCATGTTGTCTTGCCTAGACCTCACTAAAGGTGCATTATAATGCATAAACATTACACAGCAGCATACACACAGCAGTAGCATACACACACAGCAGCAGCATACACACACAGCAGCAGCATACACACAGAGCAGCATACATACACACACAGCAGAATACATACACAAACAGCAGAATACATACACACACAGCAGCATACATACACACACAGCAGCATACATACACACACAGCAGCATACATACACAAACAGCAGAATACATACACACACAGCAGCATACATACACACACAGCAGCATACATACACAGCAGCAGCATACACACACAGCAGCAGCATACACACAGAGCAGCATACATACACACACAGCAGCATACATACACACACAGCAGCATACATACACAGCAGCAGCATACACACACAGCAGCAGCATACACACAGAGCAGCATACATACACACACAGCAGAATACATACACACACAGCAGCATACATACACACACAGCAGCATACATACACAAACAGCAGCATACATACACAGCAGCATACATACACATACAGCAGCATACATACACACACAGCAGCATACATACACAAACAGCAGCATACATACACAGCAGTAGCATACACACACAGCAGTAGCATACACACACAGCAGCAGCATACACACAGCAGCAGCATACACACAGCAGCAGCATACACACACAGCAGTAGCATACACACACAGCAGCATACATACACACACAGCAGCATACATACACACACAGCAGCATACATACACAGCAGCATACATACACAGCAGCAGCATACACACACAGCAGTAGCATACACACACAGCAGTAGCATACACACACAGCAGCATACATACACAGCAGTAGCATACACACACAGCAGTAGCATACACACACAGCAGCATACATACACAGCAGTAGCATACACACACAGCAGCATACATACACAGCAGTAGCATACACACACAGCAGCATACATACACAGCAGTAGCATACACACACAGTAGCATACACACACAGCAGTAGCATACACACACAGCAGCATACATACACAGCAGTAGCATACACACACAGCAGCATACACACAGCAGCAGCATACACACAGCAGCAGCATACACACACAGCAGTAGCATACACACACAGCAGCATACATACACACACAGCAGCATACATACACACACAGCAGCATACATACACAGCAGCATACATACACAGCAGCAGCATACACACACAGCAGTAGCATACACACACAGCAGTAGCATACACACACAGCAGCATACATACACAGCAGTAGCATACACACACAGCAGTAGCATACACACACAGCAGCATACATACACAGCAGTAGCATACACACAGCAGCATACATACACAGCAGTAGCATACACACACAGCAGCATACATACACAGCAGTAGCATACACACACAGTAGCATACACACACAGCAGTAGCATACACACACAGCAGCATACATACACAGCAGTAGCATACACACACAGCAGCATACATACACAGCAGTAGCATACACACACAGCAGCATACATACACAGCAGCAGCATACACACACAGCAGTAGCATACACACACAGCAGCATACATACACAGCAGTAGCATACACACACAGCAGTAGTATCGATGATGTGCTGATTTTATGGCAAGGGGATGAAGCAGATATTAGTAATTTTATCAATTTTATGAATGGAAATAGTTACAATCTTGTTTTTACAGCTAACATGTCTAAAACAAAAATAGAATTTTTAGACTTACTCCTGTATGTAGATATAAATAATCAGATAGCAACTACCAATTTTAGAAAACCAACCGAGAAGAATAGTTATATAAATGCTACAAGTGGTCATAAAAGAAGTTGGGTGTCAAATGTCCCATATGGACAATATTTGCGAATGCGCAAAAATTGTACTCATACGTCACACTTTTTGTCTGAGGCAGCTATCTTGGACAAAAAGTTTTCGGATAAAGGTTACAAAAAAGAACTTCTAGAAACAGCTAAAGATAGGGCTATGAGTGTTTCCAGACATGATCTGTTAAATAAAAGTAAACCTTCTAATACAAAGAATCAAATAACATCTGATACTCCAAGGTTCATTACCAGATATAATGAGGGCTATAGCACCATATAAAAAGTCCTCAATAAACATTGGTCAATTCTAAAAACTGACCCTATACTAGGTAATATTCTAGCAGATAAACCACAAGTCATTTTTAAAAAAGGCAAAAATCTCAAAAATATATTGGCCCCGAGTAAACTTAGGGACACCAATCCAGTAGTAGATAATGCACGGAATTGGTTGAGTGCCAAAAAAGGAACCTTTAGATGTATGAAAAAAGTGTGTAACATGTGTAGTCACGTAGATAATGCATCTAATTTTTCAAACTGGGATGGTACCCAGACATTTAATATAAACTGCAGAGCAACATGTGATTCCACCTTTGTGGTATATCTTCCCAGGTGTGGCTGTGGTCTTTTTTATGTAGGGCATACTAAAAGGAAAATAAGAACCAGAACCAACGAGCATCTGTATAACATCAAAATAGCTAAGAATGAAGAAAAATCTATAAAACATAGTGTTCCCCTTCACTTTCTTGAAATGCATAATTGTAACCCGTCTTCACTTAGGGTTAAAGTCATAGATTGGATTCCTCCAAATATTCACAATAGGCTCCTAGCTTTGAGACAGCAGGAGACCTATTGGATATATAAGATTGGTAGTCTGGCCCCAAAGGGTTTAAATATTGATCTGGACCTTGCAGCTTATATGTAATTTATTATATTAAATTTATTTATTAATTTACATTAGTATGATTTTAACTTCTTATAGTCTACACATACATATATTTATATACATTTGTTAGGGTAATAATATAAAATAATAATTTTTTATCATTAGGGGTTCATTCCACAATCTCCTCTATCTCTTTATTCTATATATTTTTTAGTTCCCCTTTTCCATAGTATTTATATACGTTATCTAACCTGAAACATTGAGTTTAGGTAGATAGATTAATTTAAAGGGCATGAATTTTATTTATCACATATTTTAAAATTTTAAAATTATTGTGTTTTAAAATTATTGTGTTTGATTTTTATGAATGGATTTAGAGATTTTGAATTGCATGTAATGGTTTGTATTATATTGTATTTATATTTATATTATATTCTATATTATGATAGTTTTATTAATTTTGTATTTACATGTAGTTCAAATGTATTTTGTCAGTGTATGTATTTTATTCTGTGTTCAATCTTATACTAATGCTGGCCATCATCATGTCATTTGTTTAATATACCGATAGAGGGCGCTCCTCTCCTTTGGTATAAATAGATGGCCCATAACAGTGTCTGAACATTGCATTAATTTCACTATCCAACAACCCTTGAAAAAGTCCGGCCGGGATCCGGACGAAACGCGTAGGGATACAGTGCTCCTGTGCTCCGGTTACAACATCAGCAATAGCGGTCTAGGAGGCTTAGGCCTGCAGGGGGACTCTCCGGTGCCGGAACCTTTAGTGACGTCAGACGCCGACTCTGTTCGGCGGTCCTTTTCAAAATCTGTTTTGGACATATCTGCCTGAGGATCCGGTCCTGTACTGCGGCTGTGTTGCATAATTGGTGCACGAATTTACTTACTGGAATGTAAGTTGTTATGTTGAATATTTTTACTTGTTGTGACAAATAAATAATTCAAGGCTTCTTGCGCTTCTTGTACTCCTTTGCCCTAGTTCTACACACAGCAGTAGTATACACACACAGCAGCATACATACACAGCAGTAGCATACACACAGCAGCATACATACACAGCAGTAGCATACACACACAGCAGCATACATACACAGCAGCAGCATACACACACAGCAGCATACATACACAGCAGTAGCATACACACACAGCAGTAGCATACACACACAGCAGCATACATACACAGCAGTAGCATACACACACAGCAGTAGCATACACACACAGCAGCATACATACACAGCAGTAGCATACACACACAGCAGCATAAATACACAGCAGTAGCATACACACACAGCAGCATACATACACAGCAGCAGCATACACACAGCAGTAGCATACACACACAGCAGTAGCATACACACACAGCAGCATACATACACAGCAGTAGCATACACACACAGCAGCATACATACACAGCAGTAGCATACACACACAGCAGCATACATACACAGCAGTAGCATACACACACAGCAGCAGCATACACAAAGCAGCAGCATACACACACAGCAGCAGCATACACACACAGCAGCAGCATACACACACAGCAGCATACATACACATACAGCAGCATACATACACACACAGCAGCATACATACACAAGCAGCAGCATACATACACAGCAGCATACATACACAGCAGCAGCATACACACACAGCAGCAGCATACACACACAGCAGCAACATACACACACAGCAGCATACACACACAGCAGCAGCATACACACACAGCAGCATACATACACATACAGCAGCATACATACACACACAGCAGCAGCATACACACACAGCAGTAGCATACACACACAGCAGTAGCATACATACACATACAGCAGCATACACACACAGCAGTAGCATACATACACATACAGCAGCATACACACACAGCAGTAGCATACACACAGCAGTAGCATACACACACAGCAGTAGCATACACACACAGCAGCATACACACACAGCAGCATACATACACATACAGCAGCATACATACACACACAGCAGCATACATACACAAACAGCAGCATACATACACAGCAGCATACACACACAGCAGCATACATACACACACAGCAGCATACATACACACAGCAGCAACATACACACACAGCAGCATACATACACACACAGCAGCATACATACACAGCAGCAGCATACATACACAGTAGCAGCATACATACACAGCAGCAGCATACACACACAGCAGCATACATACACACACAGCAGCATACATACACAGCAGCAGCATACATACACAGTAGCAGCATACATACACAGCAGCAGCATACACACAGCAGCAACATACACACACAGCAGCATACATACACATACAGCAGCATACATACACACACAGCAGTAGCATACACACACAGCAGTAGCATACACACACAGCAGCATACATACACATACAGCAGCATACATACACACACAGCAGCATACATACACAGCAGCAGCATACACACAGCAGCATACATACACATACAGCAGCATACATACACACACAGCAGCATACATACACAGCAGCAGCATACATACACAGCAGCAGCATACACACAGCAGCAACATACACACACAGCAGCATACATACACATACAGCAGCATACATACACACACAGCAGTAGCATACACACACAGCAGCATACATACACATACAGCAGCATACATACACACACAGCAGTAGCATACACACACAGCAGCATACATACACAGCAGCAGCATACACACACAGCAGCAGCATACACACACAGCAGTAGCATACACACACAGCAGCAGCATACACACAGCAGCAGCATACACACACAGCAGCAGCATACACACACAGCAGCAGCATACACACACAGCAGCATACATACACATACAGCAGCATACATACACACACAGCAGCATACACATACAGCAGCATACATACACACACAGCAGCATACACACAGCAGCAGCATACACACACAGCAGCAGCATACACACACAGCAGCAGCATACACACACAGCAGCATACATACACATACAGCAGCATACATACACACACAGCAGCATACACACACAGCAGTAGCATACACAGCAGCAGCATACACACAGCAGCAGCATACACACACAGCAGCATACACATACAGCAGCATACATACACATACAGCAGCATACATACACACAGAGCAGCATACACATACAGCAGCTTACATACACACACAGCAGCATACATACACACACAGCAGCATACATACACAAGCAGCAGCAAACATACACAGCAGCATACATACACAGCAGCAGCATACACACACAGCAGTAGCATACACACACAGCAGTAGCATACACACAGCACAGCAGCATACACACACAGCAGTAGCATACACACACAGCAGTAGCATACACACAGCACAGCAGCATACACACACAGCAGTTGCATACACACACAGCAGTAGCATACACACACAGCAGCAGCATACATACACAGCAGCATACATACACAAGCAGCAGCATACATACACAGCAGCAGCATACATACACAGCAGCAGCATACACACAGCAGCAGCATACATACACACACAGCAGCAACATACACAGCAGCAGCATACACACAGCAGCAGCATACACACACAGCACAGCAGCATACACACACAGTAGCAGCATACACACACAGCAGCATACATACACATACAGCAGCATACATACACACACAGCAGCAGCATACACACAGCAGCAGCATACACACAGCACAGCAGCATACACACACAGCAGTAGCATACACACACAGCAGTAGCATACACACACAGCAGCAGCATACATACACAGCAGAATCATACACACAGCAGCAGCATACATACACACACAGCAGCAACATACACAGCAGCAGCATACATACACAGCACAGCAGCATACACACACAGTAGCAGCATACACACACAGCAGCATACATACACATACAGCAGCATACATACACACACAGCAGCATACATACACATACAGCAGCATACATACACACACAGCAGCAGCATACACACAGCACAGCAGCATACACACACAGCAGTAGCATACACACACAGCAGTAGCATACACACACAGCAGTAGCATACACACACAGCAGCAGCATACATACACAGCAGAATCATACACACAGCAGCAGCATACATACACACACAGCAGCAACATACACAGCAGCAGCATACATACACAGCACAGCAGCATACACACACAGTAGCAGCATACACACACAGCAGCATACATACACATACAGCAGCATACATACACACACAGCAGCATACATACACACACAGCAGCATACATACACAAACAGCAGCATACATACACAGCAGCATACATACACATACAGCAGCATACATACACACACAGCAGCATACATACACAAACAGCAGCATACATACACAGCAGTAGCATACACACACAGCAGTAGCATACACACACAGCAGCAGCATACACACAGCAGCAGCATACACACAGCACAGCAGCATACACACACAGTAGCAGCATACACACACAGCAGCATACATACACACACAGCAGCATACATACACACACAGCAGTAGCATACACACACAGCAGCAGCATACACACAGCAGCAGCATACACACAGCAGCAGCATACACACACAGCCGCATACATACACATACAGCAGCATACATACACACACAGCAGCATACATACACAAGCAGCAGCATACATACACAGCAGCATACATACACATACAGCAGCATACATACACACAGCAGCAGCATACACACACAGCAGCATACATACACACACAGCACCATACATACACACAGCAGCAGCATACACACAGCAGCAGCATACACACACAACAGCAGCATACACACACAGCCGCATACATACACATACAGCAGCATACATACACACACAGCAGCATACATACACAAGCAGCAGCATACATACACAGCAGCATACATACACATACAGCAGCATACACACACACACAGCAGCATACACACACAGCAGCAGCATACACACACAGCAGCAGCATACATACACACAGCAGCAGCATACACACAGCAGCAGCATACACACACAGCAGCAGCATACACACACAGCAGCATACATACACATACAGCAGCATACATACACACACAGCAGCAGCAGCATACACACACAGCAGCAGCATACACACACACACACAGCAGCAACATACACACACAGCAGCATACATACACACAGCAGCAGCATACACACAGCAGCAGCATACACACACAGCAGCAGCATACACACACAGCAGCATACATACACATACAGCAGCATACATACACACACAGCACCAGCATACACACACAGCAGTAGCATACACACACAGCAGCATACATACACACACAGCAGCATACATACACACACAGCAGCATACATACACAAGCAGCAGCATACATACACAGCAGCATACATACACAGCAGCAGCATACACACACAGCAGTAGCATACACACACAGCAGTAGCATACACACAGCACAGCAGCATACACACACAGCAGTAGCATACACACACAGCAGTAGCATACACACAGCACAGCAGCATACACACACAGCAGTAGCATACACACACAGCAGTAGCATACACACACAGCAGCAGCATACATACACAGCAGCATGCATACACAAGCAGCAGCATACATACACAGCAGCAGCATACATACACAGCAGCAGCATACACACAGCAGCAGCATACAAACACACACAGCAGCAACATACACAGCAGCAGCATACACACAGCAGCAGCATACACACACAGCACAGCAGCATACACACACAGTAGCAGCATACACACACAGCAGCATACATACACATACAGCAGCATACATACACACACAGCAGTAGCATACACACACAGCAGTAGCATACACACACAGCAGCAGCATACATACACAGCAGAATCATACACACAGCAGCAGCATACATACACACACAGCAGCAACATACACAGCAGCAGCATACATACACAGCACAGCAGCATACACACACAGTAGCAGCCTACACACACAGCAGCATACATACACATACAGCAGCATACATACACACACAGCAGCATACATACACAAACAGCAGAATACATACACACACAGCAGCATACATACACACACAGCAGCATACATACACAAACAGCAGCATACATACACAGCAGCATACATACACATACAGCAGCATACATACACACACAGCAGCATACATACACAAACAGCAGCATACATACACAGCAGTAGCATACACACACAGCAGTAGCATACACACACAGCAGCAGCATACACACAGCAGCAGCATACACACAGCACAACAGCATACACACACAGTAGCAGCATACACACACAGCAGCATACATACACACACAGCAGCATACATACACACACAGCAGCATACACACACAGCAGTAGCATACACACACAGCAGTAGCATACACACACAGCAGCAGCATACACACAGCAGCAGCATACACACAGCAGCAGCATACACACACAGCCGCATACATACACATAAAGCAGCATACACACACAGCAGCATACATACACATACAGCAGCATACATACACACACAGCAGCATACATACACAAACAGCAGAATACATACACACACAGCAGCATACATACACACACAGCAGCATACATACACAAACAGCAGCATACATACACAGCAGCATACATACACATACAGCAGCATACATACACACACAGCAGCATACATACACAAACAGCAGCATACATACACAGCAGTAGCATACACACACAGCAGTAGCATACACACACAGCAGCAGCATACACACAGCAGCAGCATACACACAGCACAGCAGCATACACACACAGTAGCAGCATACACACACAGCAGCATACATACACACACAGCAGCATACATACACACACAGCAGCATACACACACAGCAGTAGCATACACACACAGCAGCAGCATACACACAGCAGCAGCATACACACAGCAGCAGCATACACACACAGCCGCATACATACACATACAGCAGCATACATACACACACAGCAGCATACATACACAAGCAGCAGCATACATACACAGCAGCATACATACACATACAGCAGCATACATACACACAGCAGCAGCATACACACACAGCAGCATACATACACACACAGCAGCATACATACACACAGCAGCAGCATACACACAGCAGCAGCATACACACACAGCAGCAGCATACACACACAGCCGCATACATACACATACAGCAGCATACATACACACACAGCAGCATACATACACAAGCAGCAGCATACATACACAGCAGCATACATACACATACAGCAGCATACACACACAGCAGCAGCATACACACACAGCAGCAGCATACACACACAGCCGCATACATACACAGCAGTAGCATACACACACAGCAGCAACATACACACAGCAGCATACATACACATACAGCAGCATACACACACACACAGCAGCATACACACACAGCAGCAGCATACACACACAGCAGCAGCATACACACACAGCAGCAGCATACATACACACAGCAGCAGCATACACACAGCAGCAGCATACACACAGCAGCAGCATACACACACAGCAGCAGCATACACACACAGCAGCATACATACACATACAGCAGCATACATACACACACAGCAGCAGCAGCATACACACACAGCAGCAGCATACACACACACACACACACAGCAGCAACATACACACACAGCAGCATACATACACACAGCAGCAGCATACACACAGCAGCAGCATACACACACAGCAGCAGCATACACACACAGCAGCATACATACACATACAGCAGCATACATACACACACAGCACCAGCATACACACACAGCAGTAGCATACACACACAGCAGCATACATACACACACAGCAGCATACATACACACACAGCAGCATACATACACAAGCAGCAGCATACATACACAGCAGCATACATACACAGCAGCAGCATACACACACAGCAGTAGCATACACACACAGCAGTAGCATACACACAGCACAGCAGCATACACACACAGCAGTAGCATACACACACAGCAGTAGCATACACACAGCACAGCAGCATACACACACAGCAGTAGCATACACACACAGCAGTAGCATACACACACAGCAGCAGCATACATACACAGCAGCATACATACACAAGCAGCAGCATACATACACAGCAGCAGCATACATACACAGCAGCAGCATACACACAGCAGCAGCATACAAACACACACAGCAGCAACATACACAGCAGCAGCATACACACAGCAGCAGCATACACACACAGCACAGCAGCATACACACACAGTAGCAGCATACACACACAGCAGCATACATACACATACAGCAGCATACATACACACACAGCAGTAGCATACACACACAGCAGTAGCATACACACACAGCAGCAGCATACATACACAGCAGAATCATACACACAGCAGCAGCATACATACACACACAGCAGCAACATACACAGCAGCAGCATACATACACAGCACAGCAGCATACACACACAGTAGCAGCATACAGACACAGCAGCATACATACACATACAGCAGCATACACACACACACAGCAGCATACATACACAAACAGCAGAATACATACACACACAGCAGCATACATACACACACAGCAGCATACATACACAAACAGCAGCATACATACACAGCAGCATACATACACATACAGCAGCATACATACACACACAGCAGCATACATACACAAACAGCAGCATACATACACAGCAGTAGCATACACACACAGCAGTAGCATACACACACAGCAGCAGCATACACACAGCAGCAGCATACACACAGCACAGCAGCATACACACACAGTAGCAGCATACACACACAGCAGCATACATACACACACAGCAGCATACATACACACACAGCAGCATACACACACAGCAGTAGCATACACACACAGCAGTAGCATACACACACAGCAGCAGCATACACACATCAGCAGCATACACACAGCAGCAGCATACACACACAGCCGCATACATACACATACAGCAGCATACATACACACACAGCAGCATACATACACAAGCAGCAGCATACATACACAGCAGCATACATACACATACAGCAGCAGCATACACACAGCAGCAGCATACACACAGCAGCAGCATACACACACAGCCGCATACATACACATACAGCAGCATACATACACACACAGCAGCATACATACACAAGCAGCAGCATACATACACAGCAGCATACATACACATACAGCAGCAGCATACACACACAGCAGCAGCATACACACACAGCCGCATACATACACATACAGCAGCATACATACACACACAGCAGCATACATACACAAGCAGCAGCATACATACACAGCAGCATACATACACATACAGCAGCATACACACACAGCAGCAGCATACACACACAGCAGCAGCATACACACACAGCCGCATACATACACAGCAGTAGCATACACACACAGCAGCAACATACACACAGCAGCATACATACACATACAGCAGCATACACACACACACAGCAGCATACACACACAGCAGCAGCATACACACACAGCAGCAGCATACACACACAGCAGCAGCATACATACACACAGCAGCAGCATACACACAGCAGCAGCATACACACAGCAGCAGCATACACACACAGCAGCATACATACACATACAGCAGCATACATACACACACAGCAGCAGCAGCATACACACACAGCAGCAGCATACACACACAGCAGCAACATACACACACAGCAGCATACATACACACAGCAGCAGCATACACACAGCAGCAGCATACACACACAGCAGCAGCATACACACACAGCAGCATACATACACATACAGCAGCATACATACACACACAGCAGCAGCATACACACACAGCAGCAGCATACACACACAGCAGCAACATACACACACAGCAGCATACACACACAGCAGCATACATACACAGCAGCAGCATACACACACAGCAGCAGCATACACAGCAGTAGCATACACACAGCACAGCAGCATACACACACAGCAGCATACATACACAGCAGCATACATACACAGCAGCATACATACACACAGCAGCAACATACACACACAGCAGCATACACACACAGCAGCATACATACACACACAGCAGCATACATACACAGCAGCAGCATACACACACAGCAGCAGCATACATAGACAGCAGCATACATACACAGCAGCAGCAGCATACACACACAGCAGCATACATACACAGCAGCAGCATACACACACAGCAGCAGCATACACACACAGCAGCATACACACACAGCAGCAGCATACACACACAGCAGCAGCATACATACACAGCAGCATACATACACAGCAGCAGCATACATACACAGCAGCAGCATACACACACATCAGCAGCATACATACACAGCAGCATACATACACAGCAGCAGCAGCATACACACACAGCAGCAACATACACACACAGCAGCAGCATACATACACAGCAGCATACATACACAGCAGCAGCAGCATACACACACAGCAGCAACATACACACACAGCAGCATACATACACAGCAGCATACATACACAGCAGCATACATACACAGCAGCATACATACACAGCAGCAGCATACACACACAGCAGCAACATACACACACAGCAGCATACACACACAGCAGCAACATACACACACAGCAGCATACATACACAGCAGCATACATACACAGCAGCAGCATACACACACAGCAGCAACATACACACACAGCAGCATACATACACACACAGCAGCATACATACACACACAGCAGCAGCATACACACACAGCAGCAACATACACACACAGCAGCAGCATACACACAGAAAGTGCAGGGCAAATAGCCCGGAACGTAGCTAAGGGTTAAGGCCTGGAGGAGTGAGTGCTGCTGTGTGTGTGTGTTAGTTACAATGTTGCATTGTGTTGGGATGGGTCTACCAACCTTATAAAGGGAATGTGCAGGGATTCCACTTCCTCTTTTTTTCTGTGGATTCCCATTAGATCTTTCAGCATCGCAGCTTGTCAGCATTTCCAATGGAAGGCAAATCTGTAGAGTGGGAAGAGATGGAGTTAGAGGATATCGATTGGGTTGCACCATCCCCATTAATAAACATTACAGTGGGTCAGGGCAATGTGTCTGGGCTATGTTTGGCGGTTTCTCCCCTGGGAGGGTAGCCCTGACTTATTTTCCTCTCCTGTACGGGAGAACCTGGTAGGGGATGCTGAGGCACGCCGGGTTTATCAGCCGATCATTTTAGATAGTCGGCCTTCAAGGCCTGAGCAGGCTCAGGGGCAAGCGAGCGGGCAAAGTGCGCAAGGCGGGCCTAAGGGGTCCCAAGGGAGTTCCGGGTTCTGCTCCGGGGGTCCCGGTAATCTATCCGGGGGATCCGGAGTGGGCCTTAGGCAGGGGCCTGGATTTTCTGGGCCTGGGGAGTCGCAGAGGAGTTCAGCGGGTATCCCTGGGGAGGGTTCCGTTGGCGCGGGTAGTGAGAGCAGTGTGACCTTACCTGCGTCGGTGGTCCTCTCTGGGGAATCCATGGTGGCGGTCTCCCTCTTGCAGTCCCTTGCATCGGTCCTCGCGGGTGCAGCTCCAGGGGTGGAGGTACTCAAGGCCCAGGCTTCGGTCCATCATAGTGCGCAGGCCTCCGGTCCTCGTCCAAGATGGCCGCCGCGTCGACTTCCGGTAGCGTCGCGCATCATGACGTCACTTCCGCTCGCGGCTCTTGCAATCAAGCCAGCGAACAGAGCGGATCGTCCCCCCAGGGCTCCGAAGGTAAGAAGGGAGCACCTCGGGGGGGACACCCGCTAGTGGGGGCATGCATGATAGGCCTCAGCAGGCCGAGGGGGCACAGCTTAGGCCGGAGCAAAGTGTGGCAGTGAGGAGTCAGGGGACAGGTGTGAGCGTGGAAGCGGGGCAGCATGGCCCCCCAAAGGGGCACCCAGGGGGTGGCACAGCAGGGGGCATGCACAAGAGCGGCATGTAATAAAGGAGGGGAGGCCGATAGGGCACCCTCCTTGCGCTCGCGGCCCACTCCAGGAGGGGGCAAAGCCAATGCGGCTCCCGCACGCGCTGCGGCACAGAATAAAGGGAAGGCCCCCGTGGCTAGAGCCACAAATAAGGGGGCCAGTGTGGCACAAGGCTCAAGGGGTGACACCGCTATGACGGAGCTCCAGGAGCGGGGCCTGCAGGGTACGTTGACGCCCAGCAGGACCTCACCGGCAAGGTCAGGTCAAATAGCCACGAGAGGGGCTGTGAAAAGAGGGCATGCTAGCATTAGCGATAACCCTGGGGAAGGCCTAGAAAACCCCAGGAGGGGGGCGGTGAGACAGGCCAGAGCATCGAAGTCTCAAAGTAGGGGTAGGACAGTGAGATTTCAGGAGGATTATACCAGCGGGCAGGCCACCAGTACGGATGAGGATGCGCGTTTGGCATGTGGTGTGAGTGATATCGACCGGGAAGGGTATAAAGAATTCGGGGTCGGGGGGATAGGGAGGAGACGACTAGCTCTTCCCGAGGTACTCCCCTCTTGGGTTCTATTTTGCAGGTACCCAGTGCATCCTCATCCAGTAGGGACATGGCGACTCAGAGTTCCGGAGCTCTCGTGCCTAGAGGCGTCACCAGTACTTCTGGACAAGGCCAGGCCGCATCGGGTGCTTCATCTGGTGAGTTCCAAATTGGTTTACCTAGGGGGCGGTGTGATTCCTCCAGTTCTAGTGGGTCAGGATCAGGGTCTGAGATAGATGGGTCTCTGGGATTGCACACGAAAGGGCATAGGAGGATGTACAGAATGTTGAGAAAGATGAGTAGGGGCAATCACGGGGATGGCAATGCCAGTAGCGTTGCGCAGTCATCTCAACTCCTAGGGGTTGCTGGGGGGTCACCACAGGCAGTGAACAGGAAAGCAGCAGTACATGGGGATACTTATTCGTGCCAGGTACACAGTTTGCATGCACACCTCAAGTCTAAGACGGTGAAGCGTATCCAGGACGGTAAGTATGTAAACATGTTCGAACTGTCTGCAGAGGCGTTTAAGTTTAAGGAAATGGCAGAGGACGGTACGGGCCCTAAGAAATTAAGGCGGCCCGATACACTTGAGGAGTGGCATCGGTGTTTCCGTGTATACTCCACCTGCTATTTGGAGAGGTTTCCCGACCAGGGGACTGTCCTCTTTAAATACGTCAACACCATCGATGCAATACATAGAAAGTTTGCTGATGGTGCGTGGAGAGAGTAGATATGTTATATCGTAAGAAGAAGGTGGGCAACCCATTACTTGATTTAGGCACAATGGACTTGCACCTCTGGGAGCATCTTGATGCGGAAAGGAGGGCGCAGGGAGGCTCAACGGCGGTATCGCCTGGGAGTAGGCAGACATTGTGCTTTCGACGGCGGCAAGGGGGTGTGTGCTGGCGATATCAGGACAAAGCGTGCGAGCGGGGCACATCGTGCATGTTCAAGCCTCGTCTGTAAGTTTTGCAGCGGACAACACCCGGGAGCTGATTGCTCCAAGAAGCGAGATACCCAAACTGATCAGTTCGGGGGCAAGGGAAGCGCTGGGAGTAAGGGCGGATTCGCCCCTTAGGGTCCAGGTTATCAGCAAATGGTTGAGCAGGTACCCGGACAGGGCGGCTGCTCAACTGTTTGATGGCGGTTTGCGTAAGGGTTTTATCATCCTGGTAGTGGGTTGGGTAGTGGGAGCCTGAGACAGGAAGAACCTGAAATCGGCTTCTCAGTACCCCGAGGCAGTAAGAGAGAAGTTGGGAAAAGAAGTGGCCTTGGGTAGGGTTGCAGGCCCTTTCAGGGAATTACCAATGCCGGATTTAGTTATTTCCCCACTGGGGGTTGTTCCCAAAAAGGAAACGGGTAAGTTCCGGCTAATACAGCACCTCTCTTATCCGAAAGGGCAGTCGGTGAACGACGCCATTCTGGAGGAATTGAGCTCAGTCCATTACCAGTCGTTTGACGACGCGCTGGCTATGGTCAGGGAACGGGGCCCTGGAGCCTTGATGGCGAAGTTGGACATAGAATCCGCGTTCCGGCTTCTCCCGATTCACCCATCATCCTTCAGGCTGATGGGGTGTTGGTTTGAAGGGGGTTATTATGTTGATCGTTGTCTGCCCATGGGCTGTTCAATATCCTGCGCATATTTTGAAGCATTCAGCACTTTCCTACACTGGGTGGTGGTCTCGGTGGCTGGGAGTGACAGGGTTGCACACTATTTGGACGATTTCCTTCTGGTTGGGGCAGCCAACTTGCAAGAATGCGCCTCATTAATGAAAGTCATGAGGTTCATGATGGCCAGGTTTGGGGTGCCTCTGGCAGAGGATAAGACGGAGGGACCGTGCACATGTTTGACGTTCTTAGGCATCGAAATTGATTCGGTGGCAGGGGAGTGTAGGTTGCCTAAAGAAAAGGTTGCCAAGATGTTGGCGACAGTCCGTGCTATGGCTTCGGCACCGACATGTTCGCTTAGGGAGCTGCAGTCGCTCCTTGGCCTCCTTAACTTCGCGGGGAGAGTTATCCCGTGGGGTAGGGTGTTTAGCAAGCGGTTAGAGCAGTGCTTGGGCGGAGGTAGGGCTCCGGCATCGCGCATTCACATCACGAGGGATCTCGTGGCAGATTTGCAGGTCTGGGAGAGGTTTCTCCAGGACTTTAACGGCATCTGCATGTGGCGAGGTGATCCAATATCTAACCAATCACTGCATCTGTTCACGGACGCCGCTGGAGCATCCGGGTATGGGGCTTACTTTGAGGGGGCATAGAGTGCGGAGCCCTGGCCGCCTGAGTGGGCGGGCCGAGGGCTTACACGCAATCTTTGCTTTCTGGAACGGTTTCCTATACTGGTGGCAGTGGAACTGTGGGGTCACCTGTTTAGTAACAGGGCTGTGATTTTCTGGACGGATAATCTCAGCATGGTGTTTGCTATTAACAGACTTTCAGCTTCATCGCCTGTGGTGGTGCATTACCTGCGACACCTAGTGTTGAGATGTTTGCAATGGAACATTGACTTTAGGGCCCAGCATGTGCCAGGGGTGCAGAATATAGTTGCTTATGCTTTGTCTCGCTTCAAGTGGGAGGCATTTAGGGCTGCGGCACCGGCCGCGGCTCCTAATTGTCTTTCTTGCCCTCTCTTTTTGTGACAGATGGCGAGGGACTACAGCAACTGATTCCCTTGTTGAGGGCTTTGTTGGCACCCAGCACATGGTCGGCATATGTGAGGTACTGGAGTGAGTGGTTAGGTTTCTGCGACCTACGTGAGTTCCCCTCCTGTGAAGGGGAACAGGGGTTTCTGTTGCACTGGCTGGCTGACTGACCTGAGAGGTAAGCGAGCAAAAAAGGGGACGGTGGTCTCTAGGCTATCGGCTGTGGCTTTCTTCTGCAGGTTATACGCTTTCAAAGATGAGTCACGCTCCTTCCTTGTGAAGCAGCTTCTTAGGGGGTGGGGTCGTCTGGAAGTTCCATGACGGGACACAAGGGAGCCCATTACGGCAGAACGGCTGGTAAAGTTGCTGGTGGTCCTGCCAGAGATATGTTCCTCGCCTTTCGAGGTTCAGCTCTTCAGGGTGGCCTTCGGCCTGGCGTTTCACGGTGCATTAAGGGTGGGCGAGTTGGTACCACGCGCCAAGACGGCGGTCACAGGGGGGGTCATGCACAATCATGTTAGGTTGGTGGATGACTCATGCTATTGTTCATTCCCAGGTCAAAAACAGACCAGGAGGGCCGGGGGATTTGGCTTTCCTTGCCGGGGCAGCCTGGTGTTACCTGTTGCCCAGTACAGCTGGTGTCATCATACCTGGAAGTGCGGCCAGGAGGCTCCTCCAGGTTTCTAATACATGCCACTTGAGACCCGTTGACCAGATACCAGTTTGGGAAGGTTTTAGGTAGGGTAGCGCAAAAGGCTGGTCCAGATGGGTCTCGGATTTCCCCACACTCCTTCCGAGTGGGGGCAGCGACGACAGCAGCAGAGCTGGGTTGGTCCTCGGATCGCATTTGCTCATTGGGGCGGTGGAGGTTGCAGCGGTACAAGTCCTATGTTAGGCCACTGTATGCTTGAGAACAGGGGTCAATGTGACAAGGGTGCAAGGGTTTAGGGGCTTGCAGGGGTGATACCTAAAGAGGAATGGGCCAAGGTTTGATGAGGATCTGGTCCACTGCAAGCAGGCTAACTCTTGTTTTCTTTATTTTCAGAAACATGTCCTGGTCCTGTACGGGTGTGGATCGTCAGCCATTCTTATGTGCACTGGGCCGCAATTAGAGCTGCAGCCATGCCAGGAGGACAGCAGCTAGGATTTCCCTCGTCCAGGGCTGTGTTACGTTGGCTAGGGCGCAGAGGCTTAGCCTGGGCAGATTTGCCTGCATTGCTACAGAATGCCGCGAGAAGGTGGGAGAAACCCCACATTCTGATACTGCATGCCGACGGCAACGATATGGGGGCCATTCCCACATTGGATTTAATTCGGGCAATGCAGTCAGATCTGAGGCAGTTCAAACTCTGGTTTCCAGGTGTGCGAATCGGGTGGTCGAATGTGATCCCTAGATTAAGATGGAGGCACATGGTGTGTCATAAGGCGGCTTTTCAGGTCAGAAAAAATATCAATAGGGACCTGAGGAAGCAGGCAGCCCATAAGGGTTTGTATAGGCAGGATGGGGTTCATTTAGAACCGGCAGGAGTAGATTTGGTCTTGCAGAACATCAGGCAGGAGTTACTCCTAAGAGTATAGGGTGGCGGCAAGAGTCAGGACCATTGAATATGCAGGTCAGGCTGCAGACTGGAAGGAGGTTGGAATAACGGCCATTGCGGTCAGGGTGACGTCACAGGCTTGGTATGCTTGGGCGTGCTTGGGCTGATTATTGTTGGGCCGAGAAACCCCTAAATAGTAAAGCTGCGTGAGTATCTCCGCCTTGTGGTCTGCAGCAGTGTCCCTTGGCCATTTTCTAGAAGGGGTTATTCATAGTTAGAATGTAGGCCCCGATTGCCGCCACCCGTGGTTGTTACCTGCCAGTTCCACGGCTGGTATCAATAAATGCGACCCACGGGTCTTTCACCCACAAACTGTGTTATGTTGTTATTTATATATAATAAAGTTTTAGTAAGTGTTAAGTTATGGTTAAATTAGGTTACAAGCAGACACTCAGGAGATGTAGGGCATTTAATCCCTTAAGCAGCACACACACAGCAGCACACACACACAGCAGCACACACACAGCAGCAACTGTTAAGTTATGGTTAAATTAGGTTACAAGCAGACACTCAGGAGATGTAGGGCATTTAATCCCTTAAGCAGCACACACACAGCAGCACACACAAACACAGCAGCACAAACACAGCAGCACACACACACACAGCAGCACACACACAGCAGCACCATACACACAGCAGCACACACACAGCAGCACACACACAGCAGCAGCATACACAACACAGCAGTAGCATACACACCACAGCAGCAGCATACACACAGTAGGATACACACAGCAGCATACACACGGCAGCATACTGTTATGTTCTCTGTGTAGTCAGGATTAGAACATTCAGTTGTGTGCTGTTACCTTGTGTCTGATGTCTCTTGCACATATCATGAAGACTCTGCAGCAGGAACTTTAGATAACTTTTATTCAGCTACAACCACATGGCTTATTCACTAGCAGGTTCCATCAGTAAAACTAACATGGCTTCTGATTATGTCACAGAGACCCAGACACACCCAGAGGGTGTGGTGAGCTGAGCTTAAAGCTGCAGCACTTCTAACATATAATGATAAAACAAGGTTAGTGCAAAGATACAGTAAAATCTGCAGTCATATTAACATCCCCTTTTTTCTAAAAATAAAATAAAAATAAAATAAAAATAAAGAACAGACAGTGGATAATATTGTAACATACAACTAGTAATAGACATACATGTTTATCACTAAACCATACACTTGTACTTAGAACAGTTTATCTTTGTAGTCTATGCACAAGACCTAGGTCACAGCCTAGATTTTAGTCACAGTTATGTTTTCTGCGATAAGTCCGCCTTCGGATTAGGTCATTCCTTGGTGAATAATCTCTCACTGAATCCTCACATTGCCATCTAGAAGGTGGCCTTCTGTGTCTAGAGGGCCATAGAGTATTTGGTTCAGGAGAAAATGTCTGTGCAGGAATACCCAACGGTTGTTGATCATCTGTGATATTTTGGTGTTGGACAGAATCATTCTGAGGTTGATCTGTTTCAGTTGTGTTCATTGTATTTTCATCCTCAGAAGACTCAGGTGGGCACCACACTCCATGCCAGATATCCTCACCATCTGAATAATTGGATATTTGTGTAGCTGGTTGAGATCTATGTCTTTTTTGTTCTACATGGCGGGAAACTGTACCACCAGCTTGTAGTTGAACTTTAAACATTCTGTTGCCTATGCCTTGTACTATGACAGCTGGAATCAATTTATTCGGGCCACGGTAGTTTCTCACCCATACTCTGTCATGAAGAACAAATTCTGAAATGCTA
The DNA here is from genome assembly GCF_027579735.1 of Bombina bombina. NCBI lineage: Eukaryota > Metazoa > Chordata > Amphibia > Anura > Bombinatoridae > Bombina > Bombina bombina. The sequence goes on from NC_069508.1 coordinate 17,209,256, forward strand.
GAAGTGTTCAACTCTTGTTTGGAATGTTCTGGTCTAACTTTATCCAGGCGTCTTCCAAAGATTAACATTGCAGGTGATAGCCCAGTAGTGACATGGGGAGTATTTTGATAGTTAAACAAAAAGTTAGAAAGGGAGTTTGGATTAAATTTTGATTTGTGAGAGACAGCTAAGTGGCGTTTTAAAGTTTGTTCAAATCTTTCAGCCTGTCCATTAGAGGCTGGAAAATATGGAGCTGTCTTACAGTGTTTGATGTGTAGTAACTTTACTGCTAATGTTTGCAGTAAGTTCGGAATTATCACTCGTGATCCCCATAACAGACAGCCTGAGTCATGCACAATTTCCTTCTTCCTTGTAAAATATGGCTGAAGGTCAGAGCGAACTACTTTAAGCCACCCATGTTGAACAAAAGACTTAATTTCCTGTAAGGTAGAATCAGAGCATTTATAAGTAGCAATCACTTTGGAATTTAGATTTAAAGGCTGAGGAGGAGTTTCTATGATTCTAGAAGATGCTGTCATGTGATGTACCATTGGTAATCTTGAAAACATATCCACATTCGTATGATCACTGTGGCATCGATATTTAATGGAGTAGTTGTAAGCCGCCAGCTGAAGTGCATAGCGCTGAAGTCGAGCAGCTGTTGTGTTGGAGATACCCTTCTGAGGGTGCAGAATAGACAAAAGTGGTTTATGATCCGTGATCAGAGTAAACGGTCTGCCATATATATAAATGTGGAATTTCTTCACAGCCCAAATTATTGCTAAAGCTTCTTGATCAATCTGGGCATAATTTCTCTCAGATGGAGTTAGAGATCTGGACGCAAAAGACACAGGACGTTCAGAACCATCGGGCATAATGTGTGAAAGTACTGTGCCTAAACCATATGGTGAAGCATCGCAGGCTAGTACCAAAGACTCCTTAAGGTCATAGTGGACAAGGAGTCTTGATTCCAGAAGAAGTTGCTTCAAGCGTTCAAATGCTCGTGTACATAAGTCAGTCCAGGCCCACTGGTTTTTACTATCTAAAAGGCGGTGTAGTGGATATAGTAAATGAGCCAAATTTGGTAAAAATCTGTGATAGTAATTGAGCAACCCCAAATAAGAACGTAGCTGAGATGCATTAACAGGGGTGGGAGCATGAACCAGCACTTTCACTTTTTCAGCAGTTGTGTGGAGACCATTCTTGTCCACTACATGTGCACAATATTCTAAACTCTTGCAGAAGAACTCACACTTTTCCATGTTAACTTTCAGTCTGAATTCCTGTAGGCACAGCTTCAACATTGGCTTTATGAGCGGCATCATTTTCACCAGTGATAAGCATGTCATCTAACATACAGTGGGTATGTGGAATACCTGCAAAGATCTCATCCATTATCCGTTGCCACACTGCAGGTGCTGGGGCAATGCCAAACACCATTCGCGTATACTGAAAAAGCCCTTTGTGAGTGTTGATAGTTAACAGGTGTCTGGAGTCTGGATGCACCTCTAACTGTAAGTATGCTTGATGCAAGTCAATTTTTGTACATTTTTCACCCCCTTCCAGAGAACTAAACAATTCTTCAATTCGTGGTAAAGGATACTGATCCACAAGTAATTGAGGGTTAAGGCCCACTCTGAAATCTCCACAGATGCGAATGTCCCCATTTTTTTTTCTGACAGGAACTATTGGGGAAGCCCATTCACTGCTAGACACTGGAACAATAATCCCCTGATTTCGTAGTCTTTCTAGTTCTGCTTCAATTTTAGGTTTAAGTGCAAATGGTACAACTCTTGGCTTACAAAATTTTGGAATAGCATTTTCTTTTAGGTGAAGCTGAATCTGCTTGTCTTTCACTAAACCTAGGTTCCCATCAAATACAGTCTTATATTTGTGCTTTAGTGAATTAATCCAAGAAGAATTATAATTCCCACTTTGGTCCAGCAGTTTGTTAAGCGGTAACTGTTGTGGTAACTTTGGCATGCCCAATGCTTGGATCCAGGATCTACCAAACAAAGGTGGTCCTCCTTTAGGTAAAATGTAGAGGCGTAGCTTTTTAGTTATACCATTAAATGTCACTGTAGGTGATACACACCCAATAGGCTTTATTATTTCATTTGAACATGTTTGCATGGTGACAGCTGTTGGAACAATTGGTTGCCTTAGTCCCAGGCGGTTCCAATCAGCAGCTGTGATAACAGAGACTGCTGCTCCTGTATCAACTTCCATAATGAGAGGTCTACCATCTATATTCACCTTTGCTTGCAGTTCTGGAATATTATTTTCAAGGCTGTAGATCTGTAATGTGTATTGTTATGTTCTCTATGTAGTCAGGATTAGAACATTCAGTTGTGTGCTGTTACCTTGTGTCTGATGTCTCTTGCACATATCATGAAGACTCTGCAGCAGGAACTTTAGATAACTTTTATTCAGCTACAACCACATGGCTTATTCACTTACAGATTCCTCAGTAAAACTAACATGGCTTCTGATGATGTCACAGAGACCCAGACACACCCAGAGGGTGTGGTGAGCTGATCTTAAAGCTGCAGCACTTCTAACATATAATTATGAGACAAGGTTAGTGCAAAGATACAGTAAAAGCTGCAGTCATCTTAACACATACACACAGCAGCATACACACAGCAGCAGCATACACACAGCAGCAGCATACACACAGCAGCATACACACAGTATCATACACAGCAGCATACACACAGCAGCAGCATACACACAGCAGCAGCATACAAACAGCAGCAGCATACAAACAGCAGCAGCATACACACAACAGCAGCATACACACAGCAGCATCATACACACAGCAGCAGCATACACACACAGCAGCAGCAGCATACACACAGCAGCAGCATATACACACAGCAGTATACACACAGCAGCATACACACAGCAGCATACTGTTAAGATTACTGCAACTTTTACTGTATCTTTGCACTAACCTTGTTTTATCATTATATGTTAGAAGTGCTGCAGCTTTAAGCTCAGCTCACCACACCCTCTGGGTGTGTCTGGGTCTCTGTGACACATCAGAAGCCATGTTAGTTTTACTGATGAACCTGCTAGTGAATAAGCCATGTGGTTGTAGCTGAATAAAAGTTATCTAAAGTTCCTGCTGCAGAGTCTTCATGATATGTGCAAGAGACATCAGACACAAGGTAACAGCACACAACTGAATGTTCTAATCCTGACTACACACAGAACATAACAGCTGACGACGAGGATCTGTGGTCTGACCCTATAATGGCACTTATTGGCACCTTACCTGTGTTCGCAGCAGACACAGACAGATGGGACACATGGGTTGAACAGTTTGAGCTATATTGTACAGCAAATAACATAGGAGCTGATAAGCAAGTGGCTGTTTTTCTGACAACTATAGGCTCAGCAGCTTACACTACATTAAGGGACATTCTCTCACCAGATAAACCTAATGCTAAACCTCTGTCTGACCTGATCTGCCTGTTATCTGACCACTACCTACCTATCTAGAGATAGCAGAACGCTTTAAGTTTTACACACGCAAGCAATTGCAGCATGAGGACACTAAAACTTATGTGATCAGTTTAAAGAAACTAGCAAGTAGCTGCAGATTTGGGGATTATTTAAACACTGCTTTACGTGATATGTTTGTTATTGGACTCATGGACTGTACAGTACAAAAGACACTATTAGCAGAGGATGAGTTAACACTAAAGCGTGCTATAGAGATAGCTACAGTCATGGAACTTGCTACTAAATATGCACAAATGCTCCAGGCCCCAGCACAGGCAGTTTGTAATAAGGAAGTAGATGTTTTTCATACAAGTATGCACCTTAATAAACAGTATCCAGCTAGACAAGGGTCACAGACAGCATGTTACAGATGTGGTGACACAAATCACACAGCAAATGCCTGCAGGTTTAGGAACAGCACCTGCTATGGGTGTAGGAAGATTGGCCATACAAAGAGAGTGTGCAGAAGTTCCTTAGACAGAGATAAAAGTAAGAAAGGCAGCAAGTCACGTGCAGCTTTTCATGGGCAAGTAGATACACCACACACTGATTCAGAGGAAGACAAACCATTATACACATTACAGATCTACAGCCTTGAGAACAAAATTCCAGAACTGCAAGCAAAGGTGAATATAGATGGTAAACCTCTCATTATGGAAGTTGATGCAGGAGCAGCAGTCTCTGTTATCACAGCTACTGATTGGAACTGCCTGGGACTAAGGCAACCAATTGTTCCAACAGCTGTCACCATGCAAACATATTCACATGAAATAATAAAGCCTATTGGGTGTGTATCACCTACAGTGACATTTAATGGTATAACTAAAAAGCTACACCTCTACATTTTACCTAAAGGAGGACCACCTTTGTTTGGTAGATCCTGGATCCAAGCATTGGGCATGCCAAAGTTACCACAACAGTTACCGCTTAACAAACTGCTGGACCAAAGTGGGAATTCAAATTCTTCTTGGATTAATTCACTAAAGCACAAATATAAGACTGTATTTGATGGCAACCTAGGTTTAGTGAAAGACAAGCAGATTCAGCTTCACCTAAAAGAAAATGCTATTCCAAAATTTTGTAAACCAAGAGTTGTACCATTTGCACTTAAACCTAAAACTGAAGCAGAACTAGAAAGACTACGAAATCAGGGGATTATTGTTCCAGTGTCTAGCAGTGAATGGGCTTCCCAATAGTTCCTGTCAGAAAAAAAAATGGGGATATTTGCATCTGTGGAGATTTCAGAGTGGGCCTTAACCCTCAACTACTTGTGGATCAGTATCCTTTACCACGGATTGAAGAATTGTTTAGTTCTCATGCAGGGGGTGAAAAATTTACAAAAATTGACTTGCATCAAGCATACTTACAGTTAGAGGTGCATCCAGACTCCAGACACCTGTTAACTATCAACACTCACAAAGGACTTTTTCAGTATACGCGAATGGTGTTTGGTATTGCCCCAGCACCTGCAGTGTGGCAACGGAAAATGGATGAGATCTTGGCAGGTATTCCACATACCCACTGTATGTTAGATGACATGCTTATCACTGGTGAAAATGATGCCACTCATAAAGCCAATGTTGAAGCTGTTTTACAGCGCCTACAGGAATTCGGACTGAAAGTTAACATGGAAAAGTGTGAGTTCTTCTGCAAGAGTTTAGAATATTGTGCACATGTAGTGGACAAGAATGGTCTCCACACAACTGCTGAAAAAGTGAATGCGCTGGTTCATGCTCCCACCCCTGTTAATGTATCTCAGCTACGTTCTTATTTGGGGTTGCTCAATTACTATCACAGATTTTTACCAAATTTGGCTCATTTACTATATCCACTACACCGCCTTTTAGATAGTAAAAACCAGTGGGCCTGGACTGACTTATGTACATGAGCATTTGAACGCTCAAAGCAACTTCTTCTGGAATCAAGACTCCTTGTCCACTATGACCTTAAAAAGCCTTTGGTACTAGCCTGCGATGCTTCACCATATGGTTTAGGCGCAGTACTTTCACACATTATGCCCGATGGTTCTGAACGTCCTGTGTCTTTTGCATCCAGATCTCTAACTCCATCTGAGAGAAATTATGCCCAGATTGATCGAGAAGCTTTAGCAATAATTTGGGCTGTGAAGAAATTCCACATTTATATATATAGCAGACCTTTTACTCTGATCATGGATCATAAACCACTCTTGTCCATTCTGCACCCTCAGAAGGGTATCTCCAACACCTGCTGGACTTCAATGCTATGCACTTCAACTGGCGGCTTACAACTACTCCATTAAATATCGATTCCACAGTGATCATACGAATGTGGATATGTTTTCAAGATTACCAATGGTACATCACATGACAGCATCTTCTAAAATTATAGAAACTCCTCCACAGCCTTTAAATCTAAATTCCAAAGTGATTGCTACTTATACATGCTCTGATTCTACCTTACAGGAAATTAAGTCTTTTGTTCAACATGGGTGGCCTAAAGTGGTTCGCTCTGACCTTCAGCCATATTTTACAAGGAAGAAGGAAATTGTGCATGACTCAGGCTGTCTGTTATGGGGATCACGAGTGATAATTCCGACCTTACTGCAAACATTAGCAGTAAAGTTACTACACAGCTCACATCAGGGTGTAGTAAAAATGAAGCAAAGAGCAAGAGGATATTTATGGTGGCCTAAATTGGATATAGATATTGCTTCTTATGTAGCTGCTTGCAATGCATGTGCACAGATACAGCGGAATCCCAGCAGGGACACCTCAAAAACTTGGACATGGCCAAATGAACCTTGGACTAGAATCCATGTTGATTTTGCAGGGCCAGTGGATGGACGAATGTATTTGGTGGCTGTGGATGCTCATTCCAAGTGGCCAGAAGTAGTTCAAATGTCAAGTACTATAACACAAAAAACCATTGTCGTTCTTTCCAGTATGTTTGCAAGATTTGGACTGCCACAAACTTTAGTCTCAGACAATGGTCCACAGTTCATATCACATGAATTTGAAACATTTCTAGATACAAATAACATCAAACACTGTAAGACAGCTCCATATTTTCCAGCCTCTAATGGACAGGCTGAAAGATTTGTACAAACTTTAAAACGCCACTTAGCTGTCTCTCACAAATCAAAATTTAATCCAAACTCCCTTTCTAACTTTTTGTTTAACTATCGAAACACACCCCATGCCACTACTGGGCTATCACATGCAATGTTAATGTTTGGAAGACGCCTGAGAACTCCACTGGATAAAGTTAGACCAGAACATTCCAAAAAAGAGTTGAACACTTCTAGCGTTTCAGAATTTGTTATTCATGACAGAGTATGGGTTAGAAACTACCGTGGCCCAAATAAATGGATTCCAGCTGTCATAGTACAAGGCATAGGCAACAGAATGTTTAAAGTTCAACTACAAGCTGGTGGTACAGTTTCCCGCCATGTAGAACAAATGAGACATAGATCTCAACCAACTACACAAATATCCAATGATTCAGATGGTGAGGATATCTGGCATGGAGTGTGGTGCCCACCTGAGTCTTCTGAGGATGAAAATACAATGAACACAACTGAAACAGATCAACCTCAGAATGATTCTGTCCAACACCAAAATATCACAGATGATCAACAACCGTTGGGTACTCTTCCACAGACAATTTCTCCTGAACCAAATACTCTACGGCCCTCTAGACACAGAAGGCCACCTTCTAGATGGCAATGTGAGGATTCAGTGAGAGATTATTCAGCAAGGAATGACCTAATCCTAAAGCGGAGTTATCGCAGAAAACATAACTGTGACTAAAATCTAGGCTGCGACCTAGGTCTTGTGCATAGACTATAAAGATAAACTGTTCTAAGTACAAGTGTATGGTTTAGTGATAAACATGTATGTCTATTACTTGTTGTATGTTACAATATTATCCCCTGTCTGTTCTTTATTTTTATTTTATTTTTTATATTTTTTTTTTTTTTAGAAAAAAGGGGATGTTAAGATTACTGCAGCTTTTACTGTATCTTTTATCAATATATGTTAGAAGTGCTGCAGCTTTAAGCTCAGCTCACCACACCCTCTGGGTGTGTCTGGGTCTCTGTGACATCATCAGAAGCCATGTTATTTTTACTGAGGAATCTGTAAGTGAATAAGTCATGTGGTTGTAGCTGAATAAAAGTTATCTAAAGTTCCTGCTGCAGAGTCTTCATGATATGTGCAAGAGACATCAGACACAAGGTAACAGCACACAACTGAATGTTCTAATCCTGACTACACAGAGAACATAACACATACAAACAGCAGCATACACACAGCAGCAGTATACACACAGCAGCATACACACCGCACTATACACACAGCAGCAGCAACAAGGGATAACAAGAGAACTAAGCACATTGGAAAATAGAAGTGAATTTAAAA
>NC_069508.1:17222144-17314644 GCF_027579735.1 Bombina bombina
AAACATGGTGTACTGTTCAGACCATTATTTTGTAAAGTATTCAGTCAGTGGATTCATCTTGCCTCAACTTGTAATAGTGTCCTATTCCTGTCTTCACCACGTTTCAAGGGGGGGACATGATCAATGAGGACAAAGCGAAGATCATTAACACCATGGCTGGCCTCCAAAAAATGTCTTGCCACTGGCTAGTCACACTTTCCATTCTTAATAGCACTTCTAATGGCAGATCTATGGTTGGCAAAGCGCACCCTGGCATCATCTGTGGTCTTACCCACATATAATCTGCCACAGCTACAGTTCAACATATAGATTACATATGTAGTAGTGCAGGAAGATTGGCCGTGAATCTGCAGGGGGGCGGTATTGCACCAGCAGTTCACAAGAACTGCTGGTGCAATGATAAATGCAGACAGTTTATGCTGTCGGCATTTATCGATGTGCAGCGGACATGATCCGCTATATCGAATCATGTCCGCTCGCACCAAAGTAAATAGGCCCTTTGTCTGTTTATGTGTCTATTTTGTTGCTAATATAGCGCTAGATAACAAACGCAGGGTTTACTACAGCTCTTTGCGTGCGTCAGAATGCGTGTCAGAAGTAACTTGCGCATTACAAGTAAACATATTCGCTTGATCGCAATTGAATTTCAATCTCGCCAGAATATATAAATATATTTTATAGTTTGTATAAAAATTTCTAATTTCAGCTTCTAAAAAGGAATTTTAACAATTCTCACACTGTAAATTTTAAAGATGCTAAGTGACCCAGTTTTAATGATAGTGCAAAGTTGCAGAAACCCAATGTACAGAACTTGTTTACAGAAAACAACTTTACAGATCTCATTTACAAAATCCTACTGTACAGACCTTGTTTAAAGAAACCCACTGTACAGACATTTTATACAGAAACATATAGTGCAGACCTTGTTTAAAGAAACCCATTGTACAGACCTTGTTTAAAGAAACCCACTGTACAGACCTTGTTTAAAGAAACCCACTGTACAGACCTTGTTTACAGAAACCCACTGTACAGACCTTGTTTAAAGAAACCCACTACAGACCTTGTTTACCGAAACCCACTGTACAGACCTTGTATACACAAACCCACTGTACAGACCTTGTTTACAGAAACCCACTGTACAGACCTTGTTTACAGAAACCCATTGTACAGACCTTGTATACACAAACCCACTGTACAGACCTTGTTTACAGAAACCCACTGTACAGACCTTGTTTACACAAAACCACTCTACAGACCTTGTTTACACAAACTGATGGTACAGACCTTGTGTACACAAACCCACTGTACAGACCTTGTATACAGAAACCCACTGTACAGACCTTGTTTACAGAAACCCACTGTACAGACCTTGTTTACATAAACCCACTGTAAAAACCTAGTTTACACAAACCCACTGTACAGACCATTTTTACACAAACCCACTGTACATACCTAGTTTACAGAAACCCACTGTACAGACCTTGTTTAAAGAAACCCACTGTACAGACCTTGTATACAGAAACCCACTATACAGACCTAGTTTACACAAACCCACTATACAGACCTTGTTTACAAATACCCACTGTATAGACCTTGTATACAGAAACCCACTATACAGACATAGTTTACACAAACCCACTGTACAAACTGTGTTTACACAAACCTACTGTACAGACCGTGTTTACACAAACCCACTGTACAGACCGTGTTTACACAAACCCACTGTACAGACCAAGTTTACACAAACCCACTGTACAGACCTAGTTTACACAAACCCACTGTACAGTCCAGACCTAGTTTATACAAACCCACTGTACAGACCTTGTTTACACAAACCCACTGTACAGACCTAGTTTACACAAACCCACTATACAGACCTTGTTTACACAAACACACTGTACAGACCTTGTTTACACAAACCCACTGTACAGACCTAGTTTACACAAACTCACTGTACAGTCCAGACCTAGTTTACACAATCCCACTATACAGACCTTGTTTACACAAACCCACTGTACAGACCTAGTTTACACAAACCCACTGTACAGATCAAGTTTACACAAACCCACTGTACAGACCTAGTTTACACAAACCCACTGTACAGTCCAGACCTAGTTTATACAAACCCACTGTACAGACCTTGTTTACACAAACCCACTGTACAGACCTAGTTTACACAAACCCACTATACAGAGCTTGTTTACACAAACACACTGTACAGACCTTGTTTACACAAACCCACTGTACAGACCTAGTTTACACAAACTCACTGTAAGTCCAGACCTAGTTTACACAAACCCACTGTACAGAGCTAGTTTACACAAACCCACTATACAGACCTTGTTTACACAAACACACTGTACAGACCTTGTTTACACAAACCCACTGTACAGACCTAGTTTACACAAACTCACTGTACAGTCCAGACCTAGTTTACACAAACCCACTGTACAGACCTAGTTTACACAAACCGACTGTACAGACCTTGTTTACACAAACCCACTGTACAGACCTTGTTTACACAAACCCACTGTACAGACCTAATTTACACAAACCCACTGTACAGACCTAGTTTACACAAACCCTCTGTACAGACCTTGTTTACACAAAACCACTGTACAGGCCTAGTTTACACAAACCCACTGTACAGACCTAGTTTACATAAACACACTGTACATACCTAGTTTACACAAACCCACTGTACAGACCTTGTTTACACAAACCCACTGTACAGACCTAGTTTACACAAACCCACTGTACAGACCTTGTTTACACAAACCCACTGTACAGACCTAATTTACACAAACCCACTGTACAGACCTAGTTTACACAAACCCTCTGTACAGACCTTGTTTACACAAACCCACTGTACAGGCCTAGTTTACACAAACCCACTGTACAGACCTAGTTTACACAAACCCACTGTACAGACCTAGTTTACACAAACCCACTGTACAGACTGTGCTACGCAGGAACTTCTTTTGGACACACGCTGTTTTGACACAGCCGAGCAGATCTGGATTCATCCTGCAGCATTCCATCTGTGAGACTCCCACACTGTGGTGCTCCCTCTGTGGCTTCCGTATGGAGGCTGAGAAATAAGTTTACAGGGAAGTGGTGGTGAATTTCACTAAAGTATTTGTAACTTTCTGCAAGCTTGACATTTGGTGCCTGGTAACGGTTGTGGCTTGTTAACCCCACTGACACATATATTGTCCTAGTTCCTGCCTTGATTTTATGATTTGTATATATACTTGTTGTGTATTGCACTTGTTGTGTATTGCACTTGTTGTGTATATGCACTTGTTGTGTATTGCACTTGTTGTGTATTGCACTTGTTGTGTATATGCACTTGTTGTGTATTGCACGTGTTGTGTATTGCACTTGTTGTGTATATGCACTTGTTGTGTATTGCACTTGTTGTGTATTGCACTTGTTGTGTATATGCACTTGTTGTGTATTGCACGTGTTGTGTATTGCACTTGTTGTGTATTGCACTTGTTGAACATATGCATAGTGTGTTTGGAGTTTACCTATTCATTTGAGACAAGCATTTATGTGGTTTAGTCTATTTTGTCATATATTGAATACATCTAGACATATTTAAAGAAGTGCTGAATTCCCTGTCTTTTTATATTGAACACTGACAGATGTGGGGTGTTCTAGCTCACAGCAGCTGTTTGTGAGTAAATCTGTTCTATAATACTGTGTGTAAGGGTCTGCACCAAGTGGTACATTTTTAAATTTGATGTCTGCAAATATGGTTGATGTATGCCGCTTGTTTGAGATAAAGGTATCACTTGAAGAATTCACCTGCAAGCTCCTTGACTCAAACAATAACCATCGGGTGACTGCATTTGTGGCATTTTTCTCACAGTCCTGCAGCAACACCTCACAGTTTGAAGTCAAAGCTTGTTTTATCCAAAGTATTCAAATAAGCTGTGTATCAATCTTTATGTATAACTCCAAGATCCTTTAGTGCAGTATTTTTATACCATTGTTTTAACTATTTTGCCAGCTTTACTTACAGTACTTTAAACTCAATAACTAACAATTTCTCTCATCTATACTCTCCCTATATCACATACCTTATATTAAACTAATTGTCTAACTAGCTTCTGTCTTCTGTCTTAGCAGAAATATCTTCTACAACTAATGGCTACTAGGCATATCGTGTGGAATCACCTGCCTCTTTCTGTCAGACTTTTATATACATTTGTTAGCTTTAAAATCTCATCTAAACCTTCTAACTTGATCCACTAACACCTTAATCCATTATTGGTAGAGATAGTCACAACGCTTTAACCAGATAGGCTGGTGTAAAATTACTTTAGTTTATGTTCTTTCAACAGGTATCAGTCCAATACAGGGTACAATAAATAAATATGTGGAAGTCAATAGGGGACAGATTAGATTAAGACCCTGGTGTCTACAGAGTTTACAATCTAAGATATCAGATCCCAACATTAAGGTTTGGGTGGATATTTGCAGATGCTTTTTAAAGTGATCACAATCTCCCAATGGATTTGGGCAAAAAAGGATCCAGCATCAACAATTTTTTAATCAAAATCTTAAGTGTTAAGTTTTTGTTATTGGGATTAAAACTTTTAATTGAAATGAAACTGACAAATATAATGGGCAGTTGCAGCTCTAGATATTACATTAGAAGTGTTTGGATTGATCCCTTTGTGCAGTGTTTAAGGAAATTAATAAGTTACATTGTAAAACTGATTATATATTTACTGGTTGAGAAAAAGCACTTTTATCAAAAAGAACTGTACTGGAAATTAACATCTCATTGCTGCAACATACTCTTTGTATAAAAGGATTTGCATAATTCACACTCTGAAACAACTTAAACAGTTGAGATATGGGGGCCGATTTATGTAAGTGCGAGCGGACATAATACAATGTATCATGTCCGCCGCACATCGATAAATGCTGACTGCACACGCTGTCGGCATTTCCCATTGCACAAGCAGTTCTTGTAAACTGCTTGTGCAATGCTGCCCCCTGCAGATTTGCGGCCAATCGGCTGCTTGCAGGGGGTGTCAATCAGACCAATCGTATAGGATCGGGCGGATTGAAGACCTCACCCTCAGAAGCAGCGGACCAGTTATGGAGCAGCGGTCTTCAGAGGCTAAAGTGCCGCAAGTCTGACAAACCAGTGATGTCCAGAAATCTGCGTAAGTACAAATTTCTGGAGTCGCCAGTGACTTACGGCACTTTAGAACTAATCAGCCAATCGGATTGAACTTGAATCTGATTGGCTGATTCAATCAGCCAATCAGATTTTTCTACCTTAATTCCGATTGGCTGATAGAATTCTATCAGCCAATCGGAATTCGACGGACGCCATCTTGGATGACGTAATTTAAAGGTACCTCATTCCGAGTTCAGTCGTCGTGCCGGATGGATGCTCCGCGGCGGAGGAGCGAAGAAAGAAGATTGAAGATACCGCTTTGCTTGAAGACATCGCCGGATGGAAGAAGACTTCACTGCCGCTTGATTGAAGACATCGCCCGGATGGAAGAAGACTTCACTGCTGATTGATTGGACATCACCCGGATCAGATGAAGAGTTCGGCCCGGCTGGGTGAAGACAAGGTAGGGAGATCTTCAGGGGGGTAGTGTTAGGTTTTTTTAAGGGGGGTTTGGGTGGGTTTAGAATAGGGGTATGTGGGTGGTGGGTTGTAATGCTGGGGGGGGTATTGTATATTTATTTCAATGCAAAAGAGCAGAATTCTTTGGGGCATGCCCCGCAAAAGGCCCTTTTAAGGGCTGGTAAGGTAAAAGAGCTTTGAACTTTTTTAATTTAGAATAGGGTAGGGAAATTTTTTTATTTTGGGGGGCTTTATTATTTTATTAGGGGGCTTAGAATAGGTGTAATTAGCTTAAAAATCTTGTCATTTTTTTATTTTTTGTAATTTAGTGTTTGGTTTTTTTTGTACTTTAGTTTAGATTATTTTATTGTATTTTAGTTTAGATATTTGTAGTTTATTTAATTTAGATATAGTATAGGTGTATTTGTAACTTAGGTTAGGATTTATTTTACAGGTAAATTGGTAATTATTTTAACTAGGTAGCTATTAAATAGTTATTAACTATTTAATAGCTATTGTACCTTGTTAAAATAAATACCAAGTTACCTGTAAAATAAATATAAACCCTAAAATAGCTACAATGTAATTATTAATTACATTGTAGCTATCTTATGGTTTATTTTATAGGTAAGTATTTAGATTTAAATAGGAATATTTTAATTATTAATATTAATTAGATCTATTTTAATAAGAATTTAGTTAGGGATGTTAGAGTTAGATAGGGTTATTATACTTAATATATATATAATATAATAACGATATTAACTATATTAACCCTAATATAATTAGGGTTAATATAGTTAATATAGCTGGTGGCAGTGTAGGGGGATTAAATTAGGGGTTAATATTTTTAAAATAGATTGCAGCGGTGTAAGGGGCTCACTTTAGGGGGTATGTAATGTAGCTTGCGACGGTGTAGGGGGATCACATTAGGGGGTTATACTTTTAATGTAGGTGGCGGCGGGGTCCAGAAGCGGCGGTTTAGGGGTTAATAACTTTATTAGGGATTGCGGCGGGGGATCGCGGTTGACAGGTAGATAGACATTGCGCATGCGTTAGGTGTTAGGTTTTATTTAGCAGGTAGTTTAGGGAGCTACGGGGCTCCAATAGACAGTGCAAGGCTTACTACGGCTGCATTTTGTGGCGAGGTGAAAATGGAGTAAGATTTTTCCATTTTCGCCACGTAAGTCCTTACGCTGTATATTGGATACCAAACTGTGCTGGTTTGGTATACCTGCCTATGGCCCAAAAAACTACGGGCAACGGCAGAAATATACGAGCATAACTTCTAGGTTACGCCGTATATAGGATACCAAACCAGCAAATTTTGGCATCGCCGGCTTTTGCGGGTGACGCTGCATATCGGATCGGGCCCCTGATGTCCATTCAGTAGTTGTCTGTGTTAGAATTGAATATAGCATTCAGACCAAAACTTCTTCAATCAGAAACGATTGTCCCATCGTGTCCATACTTAATAAGACTGATACGGATACGCAGTGACACCAGTGACTCCATTCTCACATGGAACAATCGTTTCTGATTGAAGAAGTTTCGGTCTGAATGCTATATTCAATTCTAACACAGACAACTACTGAATGGACATCAGTTTTTACGTGCTTTTACATACCTCATATGTTTGAGGGTTTATAGTGTGAGTGTGCATTTGTGTTTTAATATATTCAATTGTTTTAATGTACTTCACTTAGAGGGGTTTGCGCCTTTCTTTTTCTGCTTGTTTCTATTTAGTTTTATCCAGCTTCCAGTGCTGTGTTTGGTGAAGAGGCAGCAACCCCCTATCGCTTGTTCTAAGTCCTGGAGATTTCCAATAGGAAACATATCCTTTTTGAGTTTCATTGTCATATCTATAATTATATTTCCATTTGTATTAAATTATATATATATTTGTATTATTTGCACTTTATATTGTCTTTACAACTATAGGGCGCTCCTATTTGTTGTTCTTTTTATTTATACATATATATATATACAGTATATATATATATATATATATATTTATTTTTTCTTTTATGTAATTGGCAAGAGTCCATGAGCTAGTGACGTATGGGATATACAATCCTACCAGGAGGGGCAAAGTTTCCCAAACCTCAAAATGCCTATAAATACACCCCTCACCACACCCACAATTCAGTTTTATAAACTTTGCCTCCTATGGAGGTGGTGAAGTAAGTTTGTGCTAGATTTCTATGATTTCTTCTATGATACTCACATTTGAAGCCTGATTCCTCTCAGAGTACAGTGAATGTCAGAGGGATGTGAAGGGAGTATCACCTACTTAGTCTATGGTTTTCCTCACAGGAAATCTTTTCAAAGGTTCTCTGTTATCAGTCGTAGAGATTCATCTCCTACCTCCCTTTTCAGATTGACGATATACTCTCATACTCCATTACCTCTACTGATAACTGTTTCAGTACTGGTTTTGGCTATCTGCTATATGTGGATGGGTGTCTTTCGGTAAGTATGTTTTCATTACTTAAGACACTCTCAGCTATGGTTTGGCACTTTATGTATTAATATAAAGTTTTATATATATGTATTGTACTTATATTTGCCATGAGTCAGGTTTATGTATATTTCCTTTTGCAGACTATCAGTTCAAAAATTAGGAAACATATTTAGGAAGTTATTTTTTCTTATCTGGGGTGTAGTCTTTTCTTCAAATTGACTGCTTTTTCATTAATTTTCGCAGGGCAAAATTAGGCTTGCAAGGTCGCAAAATGCTGATATTTATTGCGTCATTCTTGGCGCGAGAATTTTTTTGGAGCAAAGGTATGTTCAGTGATGCAAATTCATCATTTCCGGTGTCTTAGTTGACGCCAGATTTCCTTGCACAAGGTTGCGTCTGCCATGACGTGAGTTGCGTCATTTCCGGATGTTAGCGCCAAGAACAACAAAAACATTTTTTGGAGTTGCGCGTCATACTTGGTTCCAAATAATATACGGACAGATTACGAGTTTTGCGTTAGAGGCTATGCGGTGCTAACGAGCAGTTTTCACTCACCGCTCACTTACCTGCAGTGCTGGTATTACGGGTTTTTAAAAACCCGGCGTTTAAAGGCAAGAAGTGAGCGTAGAGCAACATTGTGCTCCTTACCGCACTCCAATACTAACGCTGCTTAAGTCAGCGGTGAGCTGGTCGTACATGCTCGTGCATGATTTCCCCATAGGAATCAATGGGGAGAACCGGCTGAGAAAAAGTCTAACACCTGCAAAAAAGCAGCGTAAATCTCAGTAACGCAGCCCAATTGATTCCTATTGGAAAAGTTATGTTAACACCTAACACCCTAACATAAACCCCGAATCTAAACACCCCTAATCTTACACTTATTAATCCCTAATCTGCCGCCCCCAACATCGCCGACACCTACATTATACTTATTAACCCCTAATCTGCCGCTCCGGACACCGCCGCCACCTACATTATATGTATTAACCCCTAATATTAGAGTTATAAAAAGTAGTTGAGAGGAGCGCTAGACTCAGCCCACTTTGCCAACCTCTGGTACTACCTCCTTCCTAGGTAGTTAGAAATCAAAGAGTCTAAATGTGTGGAGTGTAGGTGGCGCTAAAAATACACTAAGTATACCTAGCAGTGGGTTGATAAACCAACGATACAATGTTTCAGCTAGGGAAACTAATAGGGACACACTACTGAGTTATAAAACCAAAACCAACTCGATTAGAGATGAATATGATGTACCATTCGTAACCGAATTTAATGATGACCATAATAAGATAAGGAAAATACTGAGGAAGCATTGGCATATTGTCAAAAGCGACCCTATAGTGGGAGATAAATTACCTCCTTTCCCTAGAATGGTTTTTAAAAAAACAAAAAATCTCAAATCTATGTTGGCCCCAAGCGAATTCAAAAAAGGTAAAATGTGCCAAAAAGGGAAAGATAGAGATCTATGTGGTAAAGAATTAAACGGATTCTATCCGTGTATCTCATGTAAATCATGCAAGCATAGCACAAAAAAGAAAAACATCAGTATTCCAGGATTAAACATTCAATATAAAATTAAAGATGTCCTAAGATGTAATAGTAGGGGTGTGATATATATGTTACAGTGCTCATGTGGCCTGATATATATCGGAGAAACATCAAGAATGTTAAGGGATAGAATCCGTGAGCACCTCTGGCACATCGAAAAAGGCATGCTGGAGACGCATTTATACCAGCACTTTAGAGAGGTACATAGAAACAGCACTAAAGACCTTAAGTTCTGGGGCCTATGTAAAATAAAAGGAAATTGGAGAGGGGGAAATTTGGAAACTGTACTCCTGAAAAAGGAGGCGGAAATGATTTACAATTTCAACACACTATACCCGAACGGTTTAAACTCTGAACTTGATATCAATCCGTTTTTTAACATAATCAGAGTAATAAATTAATAAAACAAATTATTAAAACACATTATTATGTTCCCAAATATTAAAAATATTACTAACTTTATTCTCCTTATTAGGTTAAGTAACCTAGAGATATTATACATAGTCATATAGATTAATACATATTTGTCATTTAGAAGATTCCCAATCCACAGTATATCAAATCTAAAATCTAACTGAGAGTATAGGAAGAATTTCATTAGATCTATTTATATTCCAATAATGCTGTTTGACTATAGGGTGGATCTATAGCTTAGTGGTTAGGTCCGCAGTCCTCCAAGCCAAGATACCAGAGTTCAAATCCCCCAAGTGCCAGGAAAGAAGTCGACCTAATTTTTATTTTTTATTTTTTATTTTTATTTTTATTTTTATTAGGAACATTAACTCGGGTTAAGCTAGAGTCCAGAGTATAACTAGAACCTTTTGATATAAGTGCACTTTTTGAGGACAGCCAGGTTCACATTGCAAATCAGGCTCTTATTGCTAATTAGGCTCAAAATTTATAGGTCCATAAAAGATAAATATAGAAACTTGATGTTTTGATAGAGTTGCGCCAATAGCTTAGAGGTAACATTCTAGGGATCCCAGGATCGATCCCCAAAGGGAATTATGTATAATTTTTATAATTCCATTATTTAATCTAAATTCTGTTTGGCGTTTTAAGCATAAATGTTGAGATTGAATGGTTTTCCTTTTAGGAATATGTAAGGGGTTTAAAGATTTTTATAGAGAATAAGGTATATGACTTTTCTGAGCAAAATGGGGTGACAAGTAAGAAAACGATAAAAGAACGACTTACCTGTGCAGACATGAGGATCCCACCTTTTGAGGAGAATTTGACTTCCAGAATGACCAGAGGAAGTGAAAAGTTATCAGCGAATCAAAGACAACTAGGGGAGATAAAAGGCATACTTTTACTCTCACACTGCATCTTGAAAAAGCCCCACACCTTAGGGGTGAAACGCGTAGAAAGGTGAAAGACAAAGAGGATATACAGCTGTAACCCACTCTGCGTACGAAGTACTTAAAGAGCAGAGTGTCACTGAGAGGCTGCGGTGAAAAGGTAACTCAGATAAGGCTTGCGCAAGTGAAGAAAGTTACCCACAGGGACAAGAAGGTCCGCAACTTAACCAAACTATTAATATATACAGGAGCTGATATACCCAGACAAAGACCAGCAGGTGAGAGTATCTATGTTGTCAGTAACTCCCCGCTAAAGTGTTATTCATACCATTCAAACCGGATTAAGATTGTCTGTGGGATTCTTTCATTTAATACAGACTCCGGTGTTTTCGTTTGAAATCTTCAAAAGACTGTTGTTTTGAGTGGGGATCTGCCCCTATTTGCATAAGACTGCAGATTTTACCTGGGGAACTCCCCCTTCTTACAGGATTAAAAGCAGGATTTCCCTCTGTAACAGGGCACAATACAAGGACTATTTCAAACCACGGGTTGTTAGCCCAGTGGAGACAGGCAGTCAAACGTCTGATTGTCACGGCAACAGAAGAAAGTCCCTTATATACAGAGGCTTGTAATGGGAAATAGAACCCCAGCCAGATAGTCATACGAATACCATTTTATGTTTGCATATTGATCTTAGAAGTGTATCTGATCATTTTACCATTAACCTTGAGGTTTTATTATCATTTTCATTTTAGCAATATATTGTTTCAGAATCGCCAACATCTTTTGTAATAGCGATTTAATTTGGAAGCGGTTGTGAGTGAAGAGTGTGGGCCAATCGTATGAGAGATTATTTTGATTATTTATATTGCGTTTTTTATATTGTGTTTTTACTATTTTTACATCATTTCACTTGAGAATAAAAATTGTACATATTTCTAATCCAGGCACTTGTTACCTCCAATTATTGAATCAGAAAGTTTATATGAGAGTTTATATGAAGATTTATATGAAACTGTCCTAAGATATATAATTTGCTGAAACATTGTATCGTTGGTTTATCAACCCACTGCTAGGTATACTTAGTGTATTTTTAGCGCCACCTACACTCCACACATTTAGACTCTTTAACCCCTAATATGCTGCCCCCAACATCGCTGACACCTACATTATATTTATTAACCCCTAATCTGCCACTCCCAATGTCGCCGCAACCTACCTACACTTATTAACCCCTAATCTGCCGCCACCAATGTCACCGCCACTATAATAAATATATTAACCCCTAAACCGCGGCACTCCCACCTCGCAAACATTAGTTAAATATTATTAACCCCTAATCTGCCGCCCCCAATGTCGCCGACACCTTCCTACATTTATTAACCCCTAATCTGCCGCCCCCAACGTCGCCGCCGCTATACTAAATGTATTAACCCCTAAACCTAAGTCTAACCCTAACCCTAACACCCCCTAACTTAAATATAATTACAATAAATCTAAATAAAAATGAATATTATTACCTAAATAATAACTATTTAAAACTAAATACTTACCTATAAAATAAACCCTAAGCTAGCTACAATATAACTAATAGTTACATTGTAGCTATCTTAGGGTTTATTTTTATTTTACAGGCAAGTTTGTATTTATTTTAACTAGGTAGAATAGTTATTAAATAGTTATTAACTATTTAATAACTACCTAGCTAAAATAAATACAAAAGTACCTGTAAAATAAAACCTAACCTAAGTTACAATAACACCTAACACTACACTATAATTAAATAAATTTACTAAATTAAAAACAATTAAATTAAATTAAATTAGCTAAAGTACAAAAACAAACAAACACTAAATTACAGAAAATAATAAACAAATTACAAGATATTTAAACTAATTACACCTAATCTAATAGCCCTATCAAAATAAAAAAGCCCCCCCAAAATAAAAAAAAACCCTAGCCTAAACTAAACTATCAAAGTAATAAGCTCTTTTACCTGTAAAAAAAAGATACAAACAACCCCCCCAACAGTAAAACCCACAACCCACACAACCAACCCCCAAATAAAACCCTAACTAAAAAAACCTAAGCTCCCCATTGCCCTGAAAAGGGCATTTGGATGGGCATTGCCCTTAAAAGGGCAGTTAGCTCTATTGCAGGCCCATACCCTAACCTAAAAATAAAACCCACCCAATACACCCTTAAAAAACCTAACACTAACCCCCTGAAGATCGACTTACTGTTCTGAAGACCGGACATCCATCCTCAAGGAAGCGCAGAAGTCTTCATCAAACCGGGCCGAAGTCCTCAACGAAGCCGGGAGAAGTCTTCATCCAAGCTGGGCGAAGTGGTCCTCGAGACGGGCAGAAGTCTTAATCCAGACTGCATCTTCTATCTTCATCCATCCGACGCGGAGCGGCTCCACCTTCAAGACATCCGACGTGGAGCATCCTCTTCTTCCGACGACTACCCGACGAAAGAAGGTTCCTTTAAGTGACGTCATCCAAGATGGCATCCCTTAGATTGAGATAGGATTGAGCTTGCATTCTATTGGCTGTGTAATGCAGTTGAACAGACTTTCTGGCTTGTGAAACTCAGCTGCAGAACTGATAGGGAAATAGTTAGAATGTTTCACCCTCTTGGTATAATATCACTATAGCTGTCTGTGATATCAATTGATGATAGGAGAGTGATTTAATATGAAGTAATGATTCTGAATACGTTGACCAAGTTAGCTGTACAGAGATCCCAGGAGGGCTGGAGTCAGTTAATTCTACTGACACGGCTAAAGTCACAGATTGGTTATTTAAGGAGTTACCCGTTTGGGTTTACACACAAAGAGAAACAAATGTAACTAATGTTCCCAATTGAGGATTCTTTGAGGGCTACAAGCGTAACAAAAGTTCCCAATAGAAGGTTCTCAAAGAGATTCAAGTAACGCTATTTCCCAATAGAGGATTCTTGCCTGAGGTAACAGTTCCTTTACCTGTCACATGTGCTGTAGCTAGCAGCGTTCTGAGGTCTTGAGCGGAAGGCTGGGGAGGAGTCACACGCTGGCGCGCTGCTTGATTGACAGCGCTGGAAACAGACGAGCCCCCGGTCTTCAGCGGGGGGGATAGTTGCAGCTCCGCTTCAATGTTCACGGCAGGTAAGTATAACCTGGCTATACAATGTAGAGGACTCACGAAGGAAGTCTGGGGTTTTAAAGAGGGACGTATAAGCCGTGATGTTAATCCTCACACGGTTAATCGACAAGAGCCGTGAGTGGTAAAAGATAGGAGACAACCTGCTTGCAATAAACAAAGTCTTTCAGTAGTGAGGACTTGATTAGAATTGTAATCCAAATAAGCGGTTTAGGTATATTCCTCAGGAGGATACAAAGGAGCTCAGTATGAGCAGAACATGCTCTGTCAAAAAACAACAAAATACTAAGCACCTGTCGTTGGACGAACAGGTGATTTAAAGACTCTGTAGGCAGGGCTAAGAGAATGCAGGTAGCTGCTTAAAGGTACATACATGTTGTGTAAGAATCCTCACATCACCCCCTCCTCAATGAAGCTGCCCCACAGCTTGAGGTCGAGGTTTATCCGGGAAGCGACTATGGAAAGCAGAGATGAGTCTAGGAGCATCAACCCCCGAGGCATCCTCCCAGGAATCGTCTTCTGAAGGATAACCCTTCCAGTGGATGAGGTACTGCAGTACAGAATTCTTGTGACGGGAGTCCTCAATGGACTGTACTTCATAAACTTGAGTATCACTTATGACTGAGGAGTCAGCAGTGGTGGTCTCCCGCTGTCTAGATCCAGTGTAGCGTTTCAGAAGAGATACGTGGAAGGTAGGATGCACCCGCATTCCAATGGGGAGTTGTAGGGTCACAGCATTAGGGTTAACTATCCGGGATATCCTATAGGGTCCAATAAACTTACTCGCAAGTTTCCTACTTGGAACTTGAAGTTTCAAGTTCTTCGTGGAGAGCCAGACCCTGTCCCCGACGGAGTATTTGGGGGGAGTTCTTCTTCTGAGATCATAATGTCTTTTTTGCGTAGCTTGAGCTTTCTGGATATTCCGTTTGATGAAATCAAAATTGTCTAGACTCTTGATAGTGAAATCATCCACCTTGGGTGAATCAGTGCTAGAAGCAGGATTGAGGAAGAGAGTAGGGTGGAATCCGTAGTTTGCAAAAAAGGGTGAACAGTTTGTGGATGAGCTGGTTAAGTTGTTGTAGGCATACTCAGCCATGGGTAGATAGGTGATCCACTGGTCTTGCTGAAAAGAACAGAAGCATCGGAGGTATGCCTCAAGCCATTGATTCAACCGTTCCGTCTGCCCGTTGGTTTGGGGATGATATGCTGTTGTGAATCTATGATCAACTTGGAGGAGTTTAGACAATGCAGACCAGAAACGTGAGGTGAATTGCGATCCTCTATCAGTGATTATCCTACCAGGTACACCATGTAGTTTGACAATGTTATCCAAGAAGAGGCGAGCTGTTTCAGAAGATGAGGGGACCTTATGGTAAGGAAGGAAGTGCCCCATTTTTGTGAACATATCTATTACAACAAGAATGGTGTTCTGTTTTTGGGATGTAGGCAACTCAACAATAAAATCCATACTTATTTGTTCCCAGGGATGGCTAGGAATGGGTAAGGACATTAAAAGTCCATATGGTCTTAACCTCTCATTCTTTGAGGTAATACAGGTGGAACAGGTACCAACGTAATCCACAACCGTTTGCTTCATCTTGGGCCACCAGTAGTTACGGTTTAGTAAGTCCATAGTACGCCTGACACCTGGATGACCTGAGGTAGGTATGTCGTGATGATATTTCAGGACCTGGTTCCGTAGAGCTAGAGTTACATAGAGCTTATCCTGGTGATAGAGGAAACCATCTTTGTTCTCTAGATGATAACGTGTACTGTCGTCGTCTTGTCTTTGATATCTCTTGATCTCAGATAAAAAAGGGGCAGTGAAACCTATGAAACGTTCTTGGGGAATCACAGATTGAATCTCTTGGTTTATGGGAGGTCTAGCGTCTCTCCTAGAGAGAGCATCGGCCTTCCCGTTCTTGTTGGCTGGTCTGTATTGTATAATGAAGTCAAACCTGGAGAAATAAAGACTCCAACGGACCTGTCGTGCAGATAAGGTTTTATTATTCTGGAGGAATTGGAGATTTTTATGATCTGTATAAATGGTGACAGGAAACTTTGCTCCCTCCAGTAAATGTCTCCAGTTCTCCAAAGCTCTACGAATGGCGAGGAGTTCCTTGTCTCCTATAGTATAATTCATCTCAGCCGGAGACATAGTTTTAGAGAAGAAGGAAACCGGGTGCAAGGGTTCCGATATAGACAGACGTTGTGAGAGTACAGCCCCTATGGCAAAGTCAGATGAGTCAACTTCAAGGATGTAGGGCAAGGAGGCATCAGGGAACCGGAGTATAGGTGCTGTAGAGAAACTATTCTTGAGGTATTCAAAAGCTGTGGAAACTTCCTTGGTCCAATTAAACGGTTTGGTCTGGGATGTGAGTTGAGTTAAAGGTTTTACTATCTTGGAGAATCCCTTGATGAATTTTCGATAGTAGTTGGAGAATCCAAGA
Organism: Bombina bombina; assembly: GCF_027579735.1. Classification (NCBI taxonomy): domain Eukaryota; kingdom Metazoa; phylum Chordata; class Amphibia; order Anura; family Bombinatoridae; genus Bombina; species Bombina bombina. The sequence goes on from NC_069508.1 coordinate 17,238,653, forward strand.
AAGCGTTGTAGATCCTTTCTGTTGGCTGGTTGAGGCCAATCCATCACAGTATCTACTTTCTTATGTTGCATCTTTATACCATCTGGGGAGATGTCATAACCCAGAAACGATATTTCTGTACAATGGAAATGACACTTCCCTGCCTTGGCGTAAAGCTTGTGTGTTCGAAGTCTGGTGAGTACCCAGCGGAGATGTTTGATGTGATCCTCTAAGGTTTTGGAATAGATTAAAATGTCGTCGAGGTATACGACCATACAGACATCCAGCAAATCTCTGAAAATGTCATTTATAAAATGTTGGAAAGTCGCCGGAGCATTTCACAATCCAAAAGGCATCACCAGGTATTCAAACAGCCCGTATCTAGTGCGGAAGGCTGTTAACCACTCATGACCCTCCTGTATCCGTACCAAATTGTATGCTCCTCTGAGGTCAAGCTTGGAGAATATGGTAGCGTCAGATAAGCGTTCAATCATCTCCGGAATCAAAGGCAACGGATAACGATTCTTTATGGTCTTCTTGTTAAGCTCTCAATAGTCGATGATAGGTCTAAGTGATTCATCCTTATTCCTCACAAAGAAGATGCCGGCTCCAGCGGGGGAAGTGGAAGGTCTTATAAATCCACTCTTGAGGTTTTCCTCGAGATAGTTCTTGAGATGTGCCAGTTCGGTTTCATTCAATGGATAGATATGCCCAAATGGTATGCTTGCTCCCGGTTGGAGTTGGATGGGGCAATCATATGGACGATGGGGTGGAAGGGTGTCAGCTTCTGTCTTACTGAATACGTCAGCGAAATCTTTGTAACAGTCTGGTAAAACCAGTGGATCAGGAAGGGTATGTAGAAGATGCTGCTGTGGGAAGCAGGTGTTGTGACAATATTAAGAATTGAAAGATATCTTCGAGGAGGTCCAGACTATGGAAGGCTCATGTACTTTTAACCATGTGATACCTAAAACTATGGGGAAGTGAGGAGAAGGCAAGACATCGAAGGATATGAATTCAGTATGGCCCTTTTCTGTAACAACTCTTAAAGGCACCGTATGATGTGTTATAGGGCCATTACGTATGGTGGAGCCATCAATAACACGAAGTACAAGTGGTATTGCTTTCAACACAAGTGGTATTTAATTTAATTTTACAAGCTGGGAGTCGATAAAGTTTCCGAAAGCCCCGGAATCAATGATGGCTTCAGCTGGTATTCTTTTCTGGTCCCACTGCAAGAATAGAGAGAGGTTACAGAAAGTGGATTGTTTATGTACCTCATGGGAGGAACAAATAATGGAGGACTTACTTTTCTTATTCTTTTGGAGGATAGGACATTGGTAGACTGAGTGGGTTGGATCTCCACAGTACATGCAGAGGTTCCTAGTTTTACGCCTCATCCTCTCTTCGCTTGATAGAGGTCCTCTAACTACCCCTATCTCCATCGGAACAGAAGTTGGTAGTGGGGGTTTAGTTTGGCTTGAGGGAGTAGTAGCTGTATGCTTAGTGTATAAATCAGTATGTAACTTCTCTCCACGTCTCTCTCTAAGTCTTCTATCAATTTGAGAGGAGATCTTCATCAAAGCTTCTAGGGTAGGAGGTAGTTCAATCCTTGTCAATTCATCCTTCAGATTCTCCGCCAAACCTAATCGGAATTGGTTACGGAGTGCTATGGGACTCCAGAGCGAATCAGCCGCGTAGAGTTTGAACTCCGCAATATATTCTTCTACGGGCCTCTTACCCTGTTTGAGGTCTCTCATATGAGCCTCAGCGGTCAATTGAGTGTTTTTGTCTGAGTAAAGTTCATCCATAAGACTGAAGAATGATTCTAGAGTGGCAAGGGCAGAATCCTCATGTTCACAAAGATTGTCTGCCCAAACCCTGGGCTCCCCTCTGAGGAACGTGATAACAGTCAGAACTCGTATTTTCTCTGTGGTATAGGTTTTAGGACGCAGAGTAAAAAGTAAGTGACAGGCATTTTTGAATTGTTTGTAATTGCGTCTATTTCCGCTGAAAGTCTCAGGGAGAGAAATTTGGGGTTCAGGTGCAGAATCATGAGCTGATCTAGCAGCTATTGAGTCCTTGAATAATTCTTTTAGAGTCTTATTTTCAATCTGTAGTTCTCTTACTGCGTGAGCAATTTGATCTACCTTCTGAGATAAGTTGTAGACCACTTGGGGAAGTTCTGCTGGTTCCATGCTCTCGGCTTAGTATTATGTAATGCAGTTGAACAGACTTTCTGGCTTGTGAAACTCAGCTGCAGAACTGATAGGTAAATAGTTAGAATGTTTCACCCTCTTGGTATAATATCACTATAGCTGTCAGTGATATCAATTGATGATAGGAGAGTGATTTAATATGAAGTAATGATTCTGAATACGTTGACCAAGTTAGCTGTACAGAGATCCCAGGAGGGCTGGAGTCAGTTAATTCTACTGACACGGCTAAAGTCACAGATTGGTTATTTAAGGAGTTACCCATTTGGGTTTACACACAAAGAGAAACAAATGTAACTAATGTTCCCAATTGAGGATTCTTTGAGGGCTACAAGCGTAACAAAAGTTCCCAATAGAAGGTTCTCATAGAGATTCAAGTAACGCTATTTCCCAATAGAGGATTCTTGCCTGAGGTAACAGTTCCTTTACCTGTCACATGTGCTGTAGCTAGCAGCGTTCTGAGGTCTTGAGCGGAAGGCTGGGGAGGAGTCACACGCTGATGCGCTGCTTGATTGACAGCGCTGGAAACAGACGAGCCCCCGGTCTTCAGCGGGGGGGATAATTGCGGCTCCGCTTCAATGTTCACGGCAGGTAAGTTTAACCTGGCTATACAATGTAGAGGACTCATGAAGGAAGTCTGGGGTTTTGAAGAGGGACGTATAAGCCGTGATGTTAATCCTCACACGGTTAATCGACAAGAGCCGTGAGTGGTAAAAGATAGGAGACAACCTGCTTGCAATAAACAAAGTCTTTCAGTAGTGAGGACTTGATTAGAATTGTAATCCAAATAAGCGGTTTAGGTATATTCCTCAGGAGGATACAAAGGAGCTCAGTATGAGCAGAACATGCTCTGTCAAAAAACAACAAAATACTAAGCACCTGTCGTTGGGCGAACAGGTGATTTAAAGACTCTGTAGGCAGGGCTAAGAGAATGCAGGTAGCTGCTTAAAGGTACATACATGTTGTGTAAGAATCCTCACAGGCTGTTCCAATCAGCCAATAGAATGCAAGCTCAATCTTATTGACTGATTGCATCAGCCAATAGGATTTTTTCTACCTTAATTCCGATTGGCTGATAGAATCGGAATCTAAGGGACGCCATCTTGGATGACGTCACTTAAAGGAACCTTCATTCGTCGGGTAGTCGTCGGAAGAAGAGGATGCTCCACGTCGGATGTCTTGAAGATGGAGCTGCTCCGCATTGGATGGATGAAGATAGAAGATGCCGTCTGGATGAAGACTTCTGCCCGTCTGGAGGACCACTTTGCCCTCCTTGAATGAAGACTTCTCACGGCTTCGTTGAGGACTTCGGCCCGGTTAGATAAAGACTTCTGCCGCTTCCTTGAGGATGGATGTCCGGTCTTCAGAACAGTAAGTCGATCTTCAGGGGGTTAGTGTTAGGTTTTTTTAAGAGAGTATTGGGTGGGTTTTATATTTTAGATTAGGGTTTGGGCCGCAAAAGAGTTAACTGCCCTTTTAAGGGCAATGCCCATCCAAATGTACTTTTCAGGGCAATGTGGAGCTTAGGTTTTTTTAGTTAGGGTTTTATTTGGGGGGTTGGTTGTGTGGGTGGTGGGTTTTACTTTTTGGGGGTTGTTTGTATTTTTTTTTTACAGGTAAAAGAGCTGATTACTTTTGGGCAATGCCCCGCAAAAGGCTATTGATAGTTTAGTTTAGGCTAGGGTTTTTTTTATTTTGGGATTTTTATTTTTTTTATTTTGATAGGGCTATTAGATTAGGTGTAATTAGTTTAAAGATCTGTAATTTGTTTTTTATTTTCTGTAATTTAGTGGGTTTGTTTTGTAATTTAGCTAATTTAATTTAATTTATGTAATTGTTTTTAATTTAGTTAATTTATTTAATTGTAGTGTTAGGTTAGGTGTTAGTGTAACTTTGGTTAGGTTTTATTTTACAGGTCAATTTGTATTTATTTTAGCTAGGTAGTTATTAAATAGTTAATAACTATTTAATAACTATTGTACCTAGTTAAAATAAATACAAACTTGCCTGTAAAATAAAAATAAACCCTAAACTAGATATAATGTAACTATTAGTTATATTGTAGCTAGCTTAGGGTTTATTTTATAGGTAAGTATTTAGTTTTAAATAGGAATAATTTAGTTAATGATAGTAATTTGTATTTAGATTTATTTAAATTATATTTAAGTTAGGGGGTGTTAGGGTTAGGGTTAGACTTTGGTTTAGGGGTTAATAAATTTAGAATAGTGGCAGCAACATTGGCGGCGGCAAATTAGGGGTTAAAAAAATAATGTAGGTGTCAGCGATGTTGGGGGCAGCAGTTTAGGGGTTACTAAGTATAATGTAGGTGGCGGCGATGTCCAGAGCGGCAGATTAGGGGTTAATAAGTATAATGTAGGTGGCGGCGATGTTAGGGGTGGCAGATTAGGGGTTAAAAAAATTTAACTAGTGTTTGCGAGGTGGGAGTGCGGCGGTTTAGGGGTTAATATGTTTATTCTAGTGGCGGCGATGTCCAGAGCGGCAGATTAGGGGTTAAAATTTTTATAATAGTGTTTGCGATGCGGGAGGGCCTCGGTTTAGGGGTTAATAGGTAGTTTATGGGTGTTAGTGTACTTTTTAGCACTTTAGTTATGAGTTTTATGCAACGGCTTTGTAGTGTAAAACTCATAATTACTGACTTTAAAATGCGTTAGGGATCTTGGAGGTAGAGGGTGTACCGCTCACTTTTTGGCCTCCCAGGACAGACTCGTAATACCAGCGCTATGGAAGTCCCATAGAAAAAAGGGTTTACGAAGTTTACGTAAGTCGTTTTGCGGTAAGGCCAAAGAAGTGTGCGGTGCCCCTAAACCTGCAAGACTCGTAATAGCAGCGGTAGGGAAAAAGCAGCGTTAGGACCTGTTAACGCTGCTTTTTCAGCCTAACGCACAACTCGTAATCTAGCAGATAATTATTTAAACCCCACTTCCTAAACGCCTCTTGCCTTTTTTATGCTCAGAGGGCTATACTGTTTGCATTTTTTTCCCATTCCTGAAACTGCCATATAAGGAAATGAATAATTTTGCTTTATATGTTGTTTTTTTCCTCTGCAAGATGTTTCAATCTGATCCTGACTCAGAAACCACTGTTGGAACCCTGCTGCATGATAACAGTTCTACCAAAGCTAAGTGTATCTGTTGTAAGTTAGCAGAGATTATATCTCCAGCTGTAGTATGTTACAGTTGTCATGATAAGCTTTTACATGCAGAGAATGTATCCATCAGTACAAGTACAATGCCTTTTGTTCCTTCAACATCTAATGTACATGATATCCCTGTGAATATAAAATGTTTTATTGCTGATGCGATTCAGAAGCCTTTGTCTGTTATTCCACCTTCTTATAAACGTAAAAGGTCTTTTAAAACTTCTCATAAAGATGATGAAATTTCAAATGACCGACAACATACTGAATTATCCTCCTCTGATGAGGATCTATCTGGTTCAGAAGATTCTACCTCAGATATTGACACTGACAAATCTACTTATCTCTTTAAGATGGAGTATATTTGCTACTTGTTAAAAGAGGTGTTGATTACTTTGGATATTAAGGAAACTAGTCCTCTTGATACTAAAACTAGTAAACGTTTAAATTCTGTTTATAAACCTCCTGTGGTTACTCTAGAGGGTTTTCCAGTTCCTGATGCTATTTCTGATATGATTTCAAAGGAATGGAATAACCCTGGTACTTCTTTTATTCCTTCTTCTAGGTTTAAAAAGTTGTATCATTTGCCAGCAGTTATGTTGGAGTTTTGGGAAAAAATCCCCAAGGTTGATGGGGCTATTTCTACTCATGCCAAACGTACTACTATTCCTATGAAAGATAGTAGTTCTTTTAAGGAACCTTTAGATAGGAAACTTGAATCTTATCTAAGGAAAGATTATTTATTTTCTGGCTGCATTCTTAGGCCTGCTATACCCATGGCTGATGCTGCAGCTGCATCAACTTTTTGGTTGGAAAGCTTAGCTCAACAGAAAACAGATCCTGATTTGTATAGCATTGTTCGCTTGCTTCAACATGCTAATCATTTTATCTGTGATGCTATTTTTGATATCATCAATATTGATGTTAAATCTATGTATCTAGCTATTTTAGATGACATGGTATCTAAGTCTAGATTACTATCTCTGTCTTTCCAAGGTAACAATTTATTTGATTCTCAGTTGGATTCAATTATTTCAACTGTCACTGGGGGGAGGGGAGTTTTTTTTACCTCAGGATAAAAGATCTAAGGGTAAATCTAAAGCTTCTAATCGCTGTCGTTCCTTTCATCAGAATAAGGAACAGAAAGCCAATCCTTCCCCCAAAGAATCAATTGGAAACCTTTTTCAAGTTGGAATAAAGTCAAGCCTTTTAAGAAACTAAAACCAGCCCCCAAGTCCACATGAAGGTGCAGCCCTCATTCCAGCTCAGCTGGTGGGGGGCAGATTAAAATTTTTCCAAAAAATTTGGGCAGATTCTGTCCAAAATCAATGGATTCAGAGTATTGTTTCTCAAGGGTATCGAATAGGATTCAGAGTAAGACCTCCTATGAGAAGAATTTTTTCTCTCACATGTTCCAGCAAACCCAGTGAAGGTTCAGACTTTTCTGAAGTGTGTTTCAGATCTAGAGCTTTCAGGGGTAATCATACCAGTTCCGTTTCAGGAACAGGGTCTGGGGTTTTATTCAAATCTATTCATTGTCCCAAAAAAAGAAAATTAATTCAGGCCAGTTCTGGATCTGAAAATCTGAAAATTTTGAACCGTTTTGTAAGAGTGCCAACTTTCAAAATGGTGACTATAAGGACTATTCTGTCTTTTGTTTAGCGAGGTCAATATATGTCCACGATAAAATTGTAGGATGCATAGCTTTATATTCCGATTCATCCAGACCACTATCGGTTTCTGAGATTCTCTTTTCTAGACAAGCATTACCAATTTGTTGCACTTCCATTTGGCCTAGCGACAGCTCCAAGATTTTTTTCAAATGTTCTCGGGGCCCTACTCTCTGTAATCAGAGAACAGGGTATTGTGGTGTTTCCTTAATTGGACGATATCTTGGTACTAGCTCAGTAATTACATTCTGCCGAATATCACACAAATCAACTAGTGTTTCTTCAAAAACATGGTTGGAGGATCAATTTACCAAAAAGTTCCTTGATTCCTCAGACAAGGGTCACCTTTTTAGGTTTCCAGATAGATTCAGTGTCCATGACTCTGTCTCTAACAGACAAGAGGCAAATAAAATTAGTTTCAGCTTGTTGAAACCTTCAGTCTCAATCATTCCCTTCAGTGGCTATGTGCATGGAAGTTTTAGGTCTCATGACTGCAGCATTGGACGCGATTCCCTTTGCTCGTTTTCATATGAGACCTCTCCAGCTTTGTATGATGAATGAATGGTGCAGGGATTATAAAAGGATATCACAATTAATATCCTTAAATCCCAATGTTCAACTCTCTCTGACTTGGTGGTTGGATCACCATCTTATAGTTCAAGAGGCCTCTTTTGTTCGTCCAACCTGGACTGTAATCACAACAGATGCAAGTCTTTCAGGTTGGGGAGCTGTCTGGGGATCTCTGACAGCACAAGGGGTTTGGAAATCTCAAGAGGCGAGATTACCAATCAATATTTTAGAACTCCATGCTATTTTCAGGGCTCTTCAGGTTTGGCCTCTGTTGAAGAGAGAACCATTCATTTATTTTCAGACATAAAATAGCACAACTGTGGCATATGTCAATCATCATCCTCCTTGGAGTCTTAATTTGGTTTTGTAGGCTTTACAGGCTCCTCCTTTTGAGCCTATAGGGGGTAGTTATCATCGTGTCAACTTTCCTACCTTTGCCGGCCCAATACGCCCGCCTAAGCTCGCCTACCTTCGCCGCCGCGGACCTGAAAAAATACGCCTAAGTTATCAATAAATCTGTCAAAAAGCCGCGCACCAAGTACGGGGCGATGAACAGCGGACTGTGAGAGTTATCACTCATCCGATCTTGCTGCTCTTCGGCTTTTTCACAGCTTTATTACTAGCCTGTCACTAAGCACCCACACTAAACTACACTGTTCTACCCCCTATACCGGCGCCCCCGGAGCCCCCCGCAACTAAATAAAGTTACTAACCCCTAGACCCCGCCGCAACTATTATAAATGTAGTAACCCCTAAACCTCCGCTCACGGACACCGCCGCAACCTACATTATACCTAGTAACCCCTATCCTGCCCCCCCTATACCGTCGCCCTCTATAATAAAGTTATTAACCCCTATCCTGCTGATCCCGCACCTTGCCGCAACTAAATAAATAGTTTAACCCCTAAACCGCCGCTCCCGGACCCTGCCGCAACCTATATTAAATTTATTAACCACTAATCTGCCCCCCCTACACCGTCGCCACCTATAATAAATGTATTAACCCCTAACCTGCCCCCCCTACACTGCCGCCACTGTAATAAATTTATTAACCCCTAAACCTAAGTCTAACACTAACCCTAACACCCCCCTAACTTAAATATTAATTAAATAAATCTAAATAATATTTCTATTATTAACTAAATGAATCCTATTTAAAACTAAATACTTACCTATAAAATAAACCCTAATATACCTACAATATAAATAATAATTATATTGTAGCTATCTTAGGATTTATTTTTATTTTATAGGTAACTTTCAATTTATTTTAACTAGGTACAATAGCTATTAAATAGTTATTAACTATTTAATAGCTTACCTAGCTAAAATAAAGAGAAATTTACCTGTAAAATAAAAACTAACCTAAGTTACAATTACACCTAACACTACACTATACTTTAATAAATTATTCCTATTTAAAACTAAATACTTACCAGTAAAATAAACCCTAAGATAGCTACAATATAATTAATAATTACATTGTAGCTATTTTAGGATTTATATTTATTTTACAGGTAACTTTGTATTTATTTTAGCTAGTTAGAATGGTTATTAAATAGTTATTAACTATTTAATAACTACCTAGCTAAAAGAAATACAAAATTACCTGTAAAATAAATCCTAACCTAAGTTACAATTAAACCTAACACTACACTATCATTAAATTAATTAAATAAATTAACTACAAATAACTACAATTAAATACAATTACATAAACTAACTAAAGTACAAAAAATAAAAAAAGCTAAGTTACAAAAAATAAAAAACATAAGTTACAAACATTTAAAAAATATTACAACAATTTTAAGCTAATTACACCTAATCTAAGCCCCCTAATAAAATAACAAAGCCCCCCAAAATAAAAACATTCCCTACCCTATTCTACATTAAAAAAGTTCAAAGCTCTTTTACCTTACCAGCCCTTAAAAGGGCCTATTGTGGGGCATGCCCCAAAGAAAACTGCTCATTTGCCTTTAAAAGAAAAATACAACCCCCCCAACATTAAAACCCACCACCCACATACCCCTAATCTAACCCAAACCCCCCTTAAAATAACCTAACACTAATCCCCTGAAGATCATCCTACCTTGAGTCGTCTTCACTCAGCCGAGCCACCGATGGACTGAAGAGGAAATCCGGAGCGCCAGAAGTGATCCTCCAAGGGGCGCTGAAGAAGTCTTCCATCCGATGAAGTGATCCTCCAAGCGGCGCTGAAGAAGTCTTCCATCCGGCCGATGTCATCTTCCAAGCGGCGCTGAAGATCATCTTCCATCCGGGCGATGTCATCTTCCTAGCGGGGTCTTCAATCTTCTTGCTTCAGGATCGATCTTCATCCCGCCGACGAGGAACATCCTTCTTCCCCGACGGACTAACGACGAATGAAGGCTCCTTTAAGGGACGTCATCCAAGATGGCGTCCCTTCAATTCCGATTGGCTGATAGGATTCTATCAGCCAATCGGAATTAAGGTAGGAAAAATCTGATTGGCTGATTGAATTAGCCAATCAGATTGAGATTGCATTCTATTGGCTGTTCCGATCAGCCAATAGAATGCAATCTCAATCTGATTGGCTGATTCAATCAGCCAATCAGATTTTTCCTACCTTAATTCCGATTGGCTGATAGAATCCTATCAGCCAATCGGAATTGAAGGGACGCCATCTTGGATGACGTCCCTTAAAGGAGCCTTCATTCGTTGTTAGTCCATCGGGGAAGAAGGATGTTCCGCGTCGGCGGGATGAAGATCGATCCTGAAGCAAGAAGATTGATGACCCAGCTTGGAAGATGACATCGCCCGGATGGAAGATGATCTTCAGCGCCGCTTGGAAGATGACATCGGCCGGATGGAAGACTTCTTCAGCGCCGCTTGGATGATCACTTCATCGGATGGAAGACTTTTTCAGCGCCCCTTGGAGGATCACTTCTGGCGCTCCGGATTTCCTCTTCAGTTCCATCGGTGGCTCGGCTGAGTGGAGACGACTCAAGGTAGGATGATCTTCAGGGGATTAGTGTTAGGTTATTTTAAGGGGGGTTTGGGTTAGATTAGGGGTATGTGGGTGGTGGGTTTTAATGTTGGGGGGGTTGTATTTTTCTTTTGCAGGCAAAAGAGCAGTTTTCTTTGGGGCATGCCCCACAAAAGGCCCTTTTAAGGGCTGGTAAGGTAAAAGAGCTTTGAACTTTTTTAATGTAGAATAGGGTAGGGAATGTTTTTATTTTGGGGGGCTTTGTTATTTTATTAATGGGCTTAGATTAGGTGTAATTAGCTTAAAATTGTTGTAATATTTTTTAAATGTTTGTAACTTATGTTTTTTATTTTTTGTAACTTAGCTTTTTTTATTTTTTGTACTTTAGTTAGTTTATGTAATTGTATTTAATTGTAGTTATTTGTAGTTAATTTATTTAATTAATTTAATGATAGTGTAGTGTTAGGTTTAATTGTAACTTAGGTTAGAATTTATTTTACAGGTAATTTTGTATTTCTTTTAGCTAGGTAGTTATTAAATAGTTAATAACTATTTAATAACTATTCTAACTAGCTAAAATAAATACAAAGTTACCTGTAAAATAAATATAAAATAGCTACAATGTAATTATTAATTATATTGTAGCTATATTAGGGTTTATTTTACAGGTAAGTATTTAGTTTTAAATAGGAATAATTTATTAAAGTATAGTGTAGTGTTAGGTGTAATTGTAACTTAGGTTAGTTTTTATTTTACAGGTAAATTTCTCTTTATTTTAGCTAGGTAAGCTATTAAATAGTTAATAACTATTTAATAGCTATTGTACCTAGTTAAAATAAATTTAAAGATGCCTGTAAAATAAAAATAAATCCTAAGATAGCTACAATATAATTATTATTTATATTGTAGGTATATTAGGGTTTATTTTAAAGATAAGTATTTAGTTTTAAATAGGATTCATTTAGTTAATAATAGAAATATTATTTAGATTTATTTAATTAATATTTAAGTTAGGGGGGTGTTAGGGTTAGTGTTAGACTTAGGTTTAGGGGTTAATAATTTTATTACAGTGGCGGCGGTGTAGGGGGGGCAGGATAGGGGTTAATAAATGTATTATAGGTGGCGAAGGTGTAGGGGGGGCAGATTAGGGGTTAATAACTTTTTTATAGAGGGCGGCGGTATAGGGGGGGCGGGATAGGGGTTACTAGGTATAATGTAGGTTGCGGCGGTGTGCAGGAGCGGCGGTTTAGGGGTTAATATGTATAGAGTAGCTTGCGGTGGGCTCCGGGAGTGGCGGTTTAGGGGGTAATATATTTATTTAGTTGCGGCGGTGTAGGGGGGGGGCAGATTAGGGGTGTTTAGACTCGGGGTGCATGTTAGGGTGTTAGGTGCAGACATTTCCCATAGGAATCAATGGGATGTCTAGCAGCAGCGAACTTGTACTTTCCCTATGGTCAGACTCCCATTGATTCCTATGGGATCCGCCGCCTCCAGGGCGGCGGATTGAAAACCAGGTACGCTGGGCCGGAAAAGTGCCGAGCGTACCTGCTAGTCATTTGATAACTAGCAAAAGTAGTCAGATTGTGCCGCACTTGTGTGCGGAACATCTGGAGTGATGTAAGAATCGATCTGTGTCAGACTGAGTCCGGCGGATCGAAGTTTACGTCACAAAATTCTACTTTTGCCGGTCTGTAGCCTTTGATAACTAAGGTGAATCAGCCTCGCCACAAATACGCTGCGGATTTCCAGCGTATTTGAGGTTGACGGCTTGATAACTACCACCCCCTATGCATTCTTTGGATATTAAACTACTTTCTTGGAAAGTGTTGTTCCTTTTGGCAATCTCTTCTGCTAAATGAGTTTCCGAATTATCTGCTCTTACTTGTGAATCTCCTTTTCTGATTTCCCATCAGGATAAGGCAGTTGTTTTGCGGACTTCATTTAAATTTCTACCTAAAGTTGTGAATTCTAATAACGTTAATAGCGAAATTGTTGTTCCCTCTTTATGTTCTAATCCTAATAATTCTTTGGAGAGATCCTTACATTCTCTGGATGTTGTAAGAGCTTTGAAATATTATGTTGAATCTACTAAAGATTTCAGGAAGACTTCTAGTCTATTTGTTGTCTTTTCTGGTTCTAGGAAAGGTCAGAAAGCTTCTACCATTTCCTTGGCATCTTGGCTAAAGCTTTTGATTCATCAGGCTTATTTGGAGTCGGGTTAGTACCCGCCTCAGAGAATCACAGCTCATTGTTCTAGATCAGTTTCCACTTCATGGGCTTTAAAGAAGAAGCTTCAGTTGATCAGATTTGCGAAGCAGCAACTTGGTCTTCTTTGCATACATTTACTAAATTCTACCGTTTTGATGTATTTGCCTCTTCGGAAGCTGTTTTTGGTAGAAAAGTTCTTCAGGCAGCTGTTTCAGTTTGATTCCTCTGCTTATGTTTTAAGTTTTTTCTTTTCAATTATGAGAGAAACTTATTTTTTTGGATGTGGATTTAATTTTTTCAGCGGAAAATGGCTGTTTTTATTTTTATCCCTCCCTCTCTAGTGACTCTTTTGTGGAGTACCACATCTTGGGTATTGCTATCCCATACATCACTAGCTCATGGACTCTTGCCAATTACATGAAAGAAAACATAATTTATGTAAGAACTTACCTGATAAATTAATTTCTTTCATATTGGCAAGAGTCCATGAGACCCACCCTTTTTATGGTGGTTATGTTTTTTTGTATAAAGCACAATTATATTTCCAGTTGCTTTTTTTAATGCTTTTTACTCCTTTTTCTATCACCCCACTACTTGGCTATTCGTTAAACTGAATTGTGGGTGTGGTGAGGGTGTATTTGTAGGCATTTTGAGGTTTGAGAAACTCCTGGTAGGTTTTATATCCCATACGTCACTAGCTCATGGACTCTTGCCAATATGAAAGAAATGAATTTATCAGGTAAGTGCTTACATAAATTATGTTTTATAAATATATATATATATATATATATATATATATATATATATATATATATATATATATATATATATATATAATTATTTAATATACATATATAAGACATCTTGTATATCTGACAAGATCTGTAGGAAATATGAGAAAATTAAAAAAATTGGGACTACAACAAGCAATCCCTTTCTCACATTTCCTTTTATTTCATACTTACATTTTTCATGATTGTAAGTTACAGTTATTTCATCTTCTTAATCAGGATTTCTAGCGGCAATCCCACCTTCAGGATCATGATTTAACTGTTTGAGGTTCAGTCTTGTTTACTGGCAACCAAGATGGTTTGTATGTGTTTTTTACATTAGATAGAAATCGTGTTACAATACCTAGAACCTCATGTCACCATATTGTTAAATGAATAGATATTCAGCAAACAAACCGCACTCTGTATAGGGAAGTTTGGAACTTTTGCTGATATTTTAAACCTCGTCATTTAGCGGTTTCATGATTTACAGAGAACAGTTACAAACACTTTTATAGAAAATGAAATAAGTTGCATTCACTTTCTTGTTATAAAAAAATAATTTCCCATTGTGTTCTTCTTGATATTTAGATAAAATTCTAGGCAAAATGGAAAGCAAATGTTTCTCAATGAGTTAAAAAAAGAAGAAAAAAAAGACCCCAAACCTTTGGAATATTAAAACAAACAAAAAAACCTAATTGAGCAAACATGTGTGGTATACTCATCCTGCCCATATAGAACTGGCTATCATATTGTTTAAAGGGACACTGTACCCAAATGTTTTCTTTTGTAATTCAGAAAGAGCATGCAATTTTAAGCAACTTTCTAGTTTACTCCTATTATCAATTTTTCTTCGTTCTCTTGCTATCATTATTTGAAAAAGAAGGCAACTAAGCTTTTTTTTGGTTAAAGTACTCTGGACAGCACTTTTTTATTGGTGGATGAATTTATCCACCAATCAGCAAGGACAACCCAGGTTGTTCACCAAAAATGGGCCGGCATCTAAACTTACATTCTTGCATTTCAAATAAAGATACCAAGAGAATGAAGAAATTTTGATAATAGGAGTAAATTAGAAAGTTGCTTATAATTTCATGCTCAATCTGAATCACGAAAGAAAATATTTGGGTACAGTGTCCCTTTAACACCACTCTGTCCAGTTGCAAAATACATAAATTATCTCCATTAAACTCATGAACCCATTTTGGTTACCAGTTATTGTCAGACATTTTTAGTTGTTTACATCGCTGTTATTGGGAAATGGAATTCGAACCAACCTTGACTCTGTTTGACTTGGAAAGATTCTAATTGTTTTGATTTAAAAAAAAAAAAAAGTGTGATCCTGTTTTTTGTTTTTATAAAGAATGGCATTTTGCTTTAGTGTTATTAGAGAGGCAATGAAATGAAGAACATTAACAACCTACTTAAGTTTTGCTATAAAAGCTTTTACTTGTTGTTTCCAATAAAATCATTTAGGATTAAAGGTATGTGTGTAGTTTATGTTCACTAATGTTTGTTTTTTGTATTTTAATCTAAACAGTCTGTATATTTCATCAGGATGCAGCAAAAGAGAAATAGGAATTATTAGTTGATAACCTAGTAACAAGGACACACAATGTACTCACTAGCACATTTCAGTGGAGGGAACCAGCCCTTGCTTGTGCACATCCGCGGCTCATCTGGGTCTTCTTCGATTGTATATCCCTGGTTACACTGTAGCTCGATGCTGTCGCCCTCTCTGTAGACATCTTTAGGGTTTATAATATAACCATTCACCACCTTCTCGGGATAACAAAAGGTTTCTAAGAGAAAACAGAGTTCTGCTATTAAAGTTTTGCAGTTGTATAAATACTCACTGTTAAAATGATGGTAAACTCTGATGCAAGAATTTTTTACAATATTGCAATATGGCAGCAATACAGGCCATTTGTATTAAAGCAATTTTTTAAAACACTGAATAATTATCAAAAAAATAACTTTTTAGTTTTAATCTTTCAAGTGTGGACCTTGATACCTGCAGTTTATTATTTATGGACAATATGAGCATGTTTGCTATCCACTATAATAAAGCTTTGCCTGTGTGTGACATTTTAGCTCAGTGCTATTAGACTTAGCAAATATAGCAAATATTTTTTAGATACACTGCCCAATATTTTGCTGTGAATTTCTTTACTAGAAATTTTTATAAGACGCTAATTAGTTTTATAATTCAGCTGCTTCCCTTTCTTAGGCAATAGTTTGTAACTGTCCTTTTAGTGCTCTATTTAGTGACACATTCAACTGCACAGTGTATGTGCGTTCCTCAGAGCTAAGTGCCACAGATGTCTGCAAATGAGATGGTTCCTATATAAATATCCTATAGCTTCTTACCTGAAATGTTTTTATTTGTGACACCAAATCCAACGTATACAGTTAGAAACAATAGTAAACAAACAGCCAGCATTTTATGTCCAGCCTGACAGACGCAAGGGTCACTCTTCTGTTCAGATGTGGCACAGAGGACGGCAGTGGTAATGATTGTATAAACCACACATAGATCTTTATGCAAAGCCTGACAGGCGCAAGGGTCACTCTTCTGTTCAAATGTGGCACAGAGGACGGCAGTGGTAATGATTGTATAAACCACACATAGATCTTTATGCCCAGCCTGACAGACGCAAGGGTCACTCTTCTGTTCAGATGTGGCACAGAGGACGGCAGTGGTAATGATTGTATAGACCCCACATAGAGCTTTATGCCCAGCCTGACAGATGTAAGGGTCACTCTTCTGTTCAGATGTGGCACAGAGGACGGCAGTGGTAATGATTGTATAAACCACACATAGAGCTTTATGCCCAGCCTGACAGATGTAAGGGTCACTCTTCTGTTCAGATGTGGCACAGAGGACGGCAGTGGTAATGATTGTATAAACCACACATAGAGCTTTATGCCCAGCCTGACAGATGTAAGGGTCACTCTTCTGTTCAGATGTGGCACAGAGGACGGCAGTGGTAATGATTGTATAAACCACACATAGAGCTATATGCCCAGCCTGACAGGCACAAGGGTCACTCTTCTGTTCAGATGTGGCACAGAGGACGGCAGTGGTAATGATTGTATAAACCACACATAGAGCTTTATGCCCAGCCTGACAGACCACACTTAGGCCTAGATTTAGAGTTTGGCGGTAGCCGTGAAAACCAGCGTTAGAGGCTCCTAACGCTGGTTTTAGGCTACCGCCGGTATTTGGAGTCATTCAAAAAAGGATCTAATGTTCACTTTTCAGTTAAAATAATAACAAAATTACCTGTAAAATAAATCATAACCTAAGTTACAATTAAACCTAACACTACACTATCATTAAATTAATTAAATAAAATATCTACAATTACCTACAATTAAACCTAAAGCTCTTTTACCTTACCAGCCCTGAACAGGGCCCTTTGCGGGGCATGCCCCAAGAAGTTCAGCTCTTTTGCCTGTTCCGATCAGCCAATAGAATGCGAGCTCAATCTGATTGGCTGATTGGATCAGCCAATCGGATTGAACTTGATTCTGATTGGCTGATTCCATCAGCCAATCAGAATATTCCTACCTTAAATCCTATCAGCCAATCAGAATTCGAGGGACGCCATCTTGGATGACGTCATTTAAAGGAACCGTCATTCGTCGTTCAGTCGTCGGCCAGGATGGATGTTCCGCGTCGGAGGTCTTCAGGATGCTGCCGCTCCGCTCCGGATGGATGACGATAGAAGATTCCGCTTGGATGAAGACTTCAATCGGATGGAAGACCTCTTCTGCCCCGCTTGGATGAAGACTTCAATCGGATGGAAGACCTCTTCTGCCCCGCTTGGATGAAGACTTCTACCGGATCATGGGCATCTTCAGCCCCCCGCTTGGGCTTGGATCAGGACATCGGAGGAGCTCTTCTGGACCGATCGGTGAACCTGGTATGGTGAAGATAAGGTAGGAAGATCTTCAGGGGCTTAGTGTTAGGTTTATTTAAGGGGGGTTTGGGTTAGATTAGGGGTATGTGGGTGGTGGGTTGTAATGTTGGGGGGGGGGGGGTATTGTATGTTTTTTTTTACAGGCAAAAGAGCTGAACTTCTTGGGGCATGCCCCGCAAAGGGCCCTGTTCAGGGCTGGTAAGGTAAAAGAGCTTTGAACTTTAGTAATTTTGAATAGGGTAGGGCATTTTTTTATTTTGGGGGGGCTTTGTTATTTTATTAGGGGGCTTAGAGTAGGTGTAATTAGTTTAAAATTGTTGTAAGATTTTTCTTATGTTTGTAAATATTTTTTTATTTTTTGTAACTTAGTTCTTTTTTATTTTTTGTACTTTAGTTAGTTTATTTCATTGTAGTTATTTGTAGGTATTGTATTTAATTAATGTATTGATAGTGTAGTGTTAGGTTTAATTGTAGGTAATTGTAGATATTTTATTTAATTAATTTAATGATAGTGTAGTGTTAGGTTTAATTGTAACTTAGGTTAGGATTTATTTTACAGGTAATTTTGTTATTATTTTAACTAGGTAACTATTAAATAGTTCTTAACTATTTAATAGCTATTGTACCTGGTTTAAATAATTACAAAGTTGCCTGTAAAATAAATATTAATCCTAAAATAGCTACAATGTAATTATAATTTATATTGTAGTTATATTAGGATTTATTTTACAGGTAAGTATTTAGCTTTAAATAGGAATAATTTATTTAATAAGAGTTAATTAATTTCGTTAGATTAAAATTATATTTAACTTAGGGGGGTGTTAGTGTTAGGGTTAGACTTAGCTTTAGGGGTTAATACATTTATTAGAATAGCGGTGAGCTCCAGTCGGCAGATTAGGGGTTAATAATTGACGTTAGGTGTCGGCGATGTTAGGGAGGGCAGATTAGGGGTTAATACTATTTATTATAGGGTTAGTGAGGCGGATTAGGGGTTAATAACTTTATTATAGTAGCGGTGCGGTCCGCTCGGCAGATTAGGGGTTAATAAGTGTAGGCAGGTGGAGGCGACGTTGAGGGGGCAGATTAGGGGTTAATAAATATAATATAGGGGTCGGCGGTGTTAGGGGCAGCAGATTAGGGGTGCATAGGGATAATGTAAGTAGCGGTGGTTTACGGAGCGGCAGATTAGGGGTTAAAAATAATATGCAGGGGTCAGCGATAGCGGGGGCGGCAGATTAGGGGTTAATAAGTGTAAGGCTAGGGGTGTTTAGACTCGGGGTACATGTTAGGGTGTTAGGTGCAGACGTAGGAAGTGTTTCCCCATAACAAACAATGGGGCTGCGTTAGGAGCTGAACGCGGCTTTTTTGCAGGTGTTAGGTTTTTTTTCAGCTCAAACAGCCCCATTGTTTCCTATGGGGGAATCGTGCACGAGCACGTTTTTGAGGCTGGCCGCGTCCGTAAGCAACTCTGGTATCGAGAGTTGCAGTAGCGTTAAATTATGCTCTACGCTCCCTTTTTGGAGCCTAACGCAGCCATTCTGTGGACTCTCAATACCAGAGTTATTTTAGAGGTGCGGCCAGAAAAAAGCCAGCGTTAGCTACGCGGGTCGTTACCGACAAAACTCTAAATCTAGCCGATAGAGCTTTATGCCCAGCCTGACAGGTGCAAGGGTCACTCTTCTGTTCAGATGTGGCACAGAGGACGTCAGTGGTAATGATTGTATAAACCACACATAGAGCTTTATGCCCAGCCTGACAGACGTAAGGGTCACTCTTCTGTTCAGATGTGGCACAGAGGACGGCAGTGGTAATGATTGTATAAACCACACATAGATCTTTATGCCCAGCCTGACAGATGTAAGGGTCACTCTTCTGTTCAGATGTGGCACAGAGGACAGCAGTGGTAATGATTGTATAAACCACACATAGAGCTTTATGCCCAGCCTGACAGACGCAAGGGTCACTCTTCTGTTCAGATGTGGCACAGAGGACGGCAGTGGTAATGATTGTATAAACCACACATAGAGCTTTATGCCCAGCCTGACAGACGTAAGGGTCACTCTTCTGTTCAGATGTGGCACAGAGGACGGCAGTGGTAATGATTGTATAAACCACACATAGAGCTTTATGCCCAGCCTGACAGACACAAGGGTCACTCTTCTGTTCAGATGTGGCACAGAGGACGGCAGTGGTAATGATTGTATAAACCACACATAGATCTTTATGCCCAGCCTGACAGATGTAAGGGTTACTCTTCTGTTCAGATGTGGCACAGAGGACGGCAGTGGTAATGATTGTATAAACCACACATAGATCTTTATACCCAGCCTGACAGACGCAAGGGTCACTCTTCTGTTCAGATGTGGCACAGAGGATGGCAGTGGTAATGATTGTATAAACCACACATAGAGCTTTATGCCCAGCCTGACAGACACAAGGGTCACTCTTCTGTTCAGATGTGGCACAGAGGACGGCAGTGGTAATGATTGTATAAACCACACATAGATCTTTATGCCCAGCCTGACAGATGTAAGGGTCACTCTTCTGTTCAGATGTGGCACAGAGGACGGCAGTGGTAATGATTGTATAAACCACACATAGATCTTTATGCCCAGCCTGACAGATGTAAGGGTCACTCTTCTGTTCAGATGTGGCACAGAGGACGGCAGTGGTAATGATTGTATAAACCACACATAGATCTTTATGCCCAGCCTGACAGATGTAAGGGTCACTCTTCTGTTCAGATGTGGCACAGAGGACGGCAGTGGTAATGATTGTATAAACCACACATAGAGCTTTATGCCCAGCCTGACAGGCGCAAGGGTCACTCTTCTGTTCAGATGTGGCACAGAGGACGGCAGTGGTAATGATTGTATAAACCACACATAGATCTTTATGCCCAGCCTGACAGATGTAAGGGTCACTCTTCTGTTCAGATGTGGCACAGAGGACGGCAGTGGTAATGATTGTATAAACCACACATAGATCTTTATGCCCAGCCTGACAGATGTAAGGGTCACTCTTCTGTTCAGATGTGGCACAGAGGACGGCAGTGGTAATGATTGTATAAACCACACATAGAGCTTTATGCCCAGCCTGACAGGCGCAAGGGTCACTCTTCTGTTCAGATGTGGCACAGAGGACGGCAGTGGTAATGATTGTATAAACCACACATAGATCTTTATGCCCAGCCTGACAGATGTAAGGGTCACTCTTCTGTTCAGATGTGGCACAGAGGACGGCAGTGGTAATGATTGTATAAACCACACATAGAGCTTTATGCCCAGCCTGACAGACGCAAGGGTCACTCTTCTGTTCAGATGTGGCACAGAGGACGGCAGTGGTAATGATTGTATAAACCACACATAGAGCTTTATGCCCAGCCTGACAGATGTAAGGGTCACTCTTCTGTTCAGATGTGGCACAGAGGACGGCAGTGGTAATGATTGTATAAACCACACATAGAGCTTTATGCCCAGCCTGACAGGCGCAAGGGTCACTCTTCTGTTCAGATGTGGCACAGAGGACGGCAGTGGTAATGATTGTATAAACCACACATAGATCTTTATGCCCAGCCTGACAGGCGCAAGGGTCACTCTTCTGTTCAGATGTGGCACAGAGGACGGCAGTGGTAATGATTGTATAAACCACACATAGAGCTTTATGCCCAGCCTGACAGATGTAAGGGTCACTCTTCTGTTCAGATGTGGCACAGAGGACGGCAGTGGTAATGATTGTATAAACCACACTTTATGGACACACCTCCTCATCTGATAAAGACTTATTTGCACACAGTTATTTGGGCACAATTTGCCAATGTCTCTGATGTTTTATTTTGCAGAAAGTGCACCTGCAGTGTTTTGCACATTTGAGCTGTCATTTTTAAAGGCACGTGAGAGTAAAACTTTTAATGTGCTCTGCCAATAAATGCACTTTTATTCTCTTTCTTGAAATGTAGTTTCTTTACGTGATGGAATAACTAGTTAAATGGAATGTTTCTTTAATTATTCAGATAGAGCAGCACTTTAAAACAATTTTCTAATTTACTTCTTTTATCAAATTTTCTTTATTCTCTTGGTATCTTTTTTAAAAAGCAGGGATGTAAGCTCAGGAGCGTGCACGTGTCTTGATCACTATATGGCAGCAGTTTTGCATATGCTAGAGCACTAGATGGCAACACTATTTCCTACCATATAGTACTCCACACACCTACCTAGGTATCTCTTCAACAAAGAATATCATTGGAACAAAGCAAATTTGATAATAGAGGTAAATTAGAAACTTTTTTTTTTTAAATCACATTTTTGTAATTGTAAAATTACAAAAGAACATTATTTGATTTCATATCCCTTTAAGCTCAGGAGCGTGCACATGTCTATAACATTACAAATATTTTTGCAAACACAGCAGACACGTGCACATTCCTAAGCTTACGTTAGTATGCTCTCAGGAAAAGGAAACCAAAATCTAAAATTAGATTTTTTTTTTGCATACTTAACGTTTAACATTGCCTTTCCCGTCCCTTTAAGCTGCTGATAGAGGACTCAATTCCAAACTAACAGAGTTCCCATCTGCATCACCTTCATTCCACAGTGTTCTCTGCCATTCCATTCAGATCTGCCTGCGCCAGGTAGAGCGCCAATTGTACCTATTAGTGCTGAAAAAGGGAGAAACCAATATACTGTGACTTCAGATCACTCTTTATTTAAAGCTTCTACTAAAACAAAGCAATGATTATACATTAGACAATGCTTAGCGTTGAGTAGTTGATGGCTTGTGAATGGTAGAGATGACGTACACTGTCAGGAAGACAGATCACTGTAATCACACTCAGGGAGAACTTCATCTCATCAGGCAACAAATAACTTTGTAGAAGATGATCAGCAAAGTTTCCTCTCAACAGGAACAGTCCGGGTTTTATTTCAAACATAAAATCTTTACCTGCTGAAAACAAGTCAAAGTTGTTATTTGCTAGACATAGGATTTAGGGGTTTTTTCGTTTAGCAACAAATGCTGAATATGGGCATCGGTGCTAGATTCCTTCTTGTGAAGGTGCAAGGCACAAAGATCTGTGCAAATTCATTTGTTTTACTCTAATAAATCCAGAATCTAAATAAATTGAATGACGCAGGCCGCAGGCATTTTAGATGATTAATTTCACTAACAAATTTGTATCAACAGTACAATCAATTATTCTTATTTTAATATCTAAAGATAATTCTTTTACAGTATACCATGAGACTTTAATGATTTTCATTAGTATTGTAAAGTAGTAACAATAACTAACTACTGATACAGTTTAAAAATGGCTGTCCATAATGTTTATTTATTAGGAGAAAAAATGATTTATTAATAGAAATATGTTACAACCCACCTGGGGTCTTGTGGTGATATCGGAACCCAGTTGCAGCGAAACAGCACTCCCTTACAATCACGACCCTCAGGATAACCTGGAGATTGATACAGGTTCCTGAAGAGTCAGTGGTGGCACGGAGGCCAGACAAGGATACAGAATGGGCAGAGGCAGAAACGTAGTCAAACAATACAAAGTCAGGGCAGACAGCAGGCAAGAATAGTTGAGAAACAATCCGAAATCAGGAACCAGGAAATCTATACGAATAAATCAGGAGGTAAATAACAGGACACAGGTTAATACGCTGGAAAGGGACTCCAGAATCAGGAAGCAATGAGAAAATAACCAAGCACTGATTAGGGGGCGTGCTGAGAATATATAGGGAAACTAAGTCACGTGACCGGTCACCAGCCCCTAGTAGGCAGAACAAGCAGGGTCAATAAGAGGAGGTCAGGGACTCAGCGCCATCTTGGTTTACCTGAGAGTCTCTGCCTGCCCTCCTCCACCAGGCCCACACCCCTCCTCTCTTCCTGTGCTCAAACACTGAGTCTGCATGGTGGCCGCCATTTTGCCGCAACGTCATGTCCACCGTGGTCCTCGGGGGTGAGAAGTAGAGAGGGAGACAGTCGCGGACCGGGGAGAGAAAACCCGGGAAGTGGAGACCACTGCCACAGCACCTCTAGGATGCTGCCGGAACCTGAGAGCGGGTTAGTGTCTAGTCGTGCCGTGACAAAATAATATAAGGCCCCTGGCTCATATCCTTGTCAAAAATATTATGTAACAAGTTAAGCATACGATAATAAAAATAACCTTTTCCCTAGAAGGAAGATCCAAGGATAATTTAACCCTTCAATGTTATGTTTGCTATACAACAATGTTTTGGTGTGTTATCCCTGCTCATCTATGAACAACATGCGCTAAGTCTATATCTAGTCCTAGGCAGGGTCCTGCAGTGCTGCTGCTACAGCAGAGTAATCAAGAATTTACTGCCCATCAGGGCCATTCACATGGGAGTTCTTCTGAACTCTAAATTAAAGCAATATATCTACTCTACTATTAGTGATTAAATAACGGTTATGCCTCCAGCAGTTAAGCACAGATGCTTGCAAGTGGCAGATGGGGATCCCTCACAAAGGATCCTTTTTTTCATAAGGGGCATCTCTCAGGAGTGACCCATCTAATGGCCAGATTACGAGTGGAGCGCTAACAGTTACATGCAAGCAATACATTACTAAGTACAGCTACACTCATAACATCAAAAAAATATTGAATAATAAAGTTATAAAGGCTCAAAGGTAATATACATCTCTTTCAACTTGTAATACAAGCGCAACCTGCTGCACACAATAAGCTGACTTCTAGCACAGTTAACACTCAAGCGGGAGCATTGAATAGTGCTCCACTTGTAATCTGGTCCTAAATATCCTCCAGAGAAGAGGGGAACCTTGGAATCAGAAAGGACTCAAGACCCAACTGCTGAAGGAGTGACAAAAGATGTGTCCTTTAATTTGAATCTTGAGCAATGTAAGGAAAGTGGTTGCAGCAATTGCTCATATGACACTTGCTTCAACTTGTGTGACTTTGCCTTTAAGAGAGTGAAAGCATAAGACACTTGCATTAACTGGTGTGACTTTGCCTTTAAGAGATTGTGCCTTTAACAGAGTAAAAGACATTTAATTAACGTCAAGTAGATGACACTGAATTTCACTAAGTCATGCTACAAGTGGTAAACAACTGATGGATGCTGATGATAAGAAGTCAAAACCCAGACAGAACAAGGGTGTAACCTTGGCAGGGGTCACTTACTGACATTAAGGAACATCTTGATAACACATTGGTAATGGGGGCTAATGCCGAGGTAATATTGTTAAAAGGCTAAGTTATATTAATTGCAATGGGCTAAGTAATAAAGCTATTATGATGTTTAGCTATTAATAATATCTATGGAAAGATTGTTAAAACTATTATTGATGTATTTGACAAAAGTAACTGCATAAGACCACATAATCAGATGTGTAATGTTAGGCAGAAAAACATGTTTGTTTGAAACTAGAGATGACGGCATTGCAGTTTAGGAATACGTCAGAGATAGTACCTGGGCATGCCCTGATAAGCTTGGTTGAGGCTAAGACAGACTGGCCAGATGTCTTGGGGCACGGCCAACCTCAGAGGGAGCGGTCTCAGGATCTGTGGAGTTGCGCCAAAACTGTTACACAAGTGAACAGTATAAAGAGGGGTACATTTGGGCAGTCTGAGAGTCTGAGAGTCTGAGTGTCTGAGTGTCTGTGTATTTTTGGTGTATGTATTTGAGTGTATTTTTGGGACCTGTGGATGGACGCATCTTCAGTGTTGTTTCCCGCTGATCGCCTGTTTTTCTCCTGGTCCAAAGATTGCCCAAATGTCCCCTCCCATTGCGCCCCAGGAGTGGCAGGATAGGATGATGCAACCAGAGATCACGGTGATGTATTAATTTGTTTGTATAAAACTAGCTAGACTTGTTTTAGTGGTAATACAACATAAGATTGTTATCAGTCGTTGCGCAGGCAACTGAATGTAACTAAAAGCTGCATAGATGATTATATGAGTATTGCAATTGCATAGAGTGTTATAAGTATGAATAGTGGTTTGTGGTATTTTGTTTCCATGATTATGTTGCAGAATAAACCATCATTGTTATTATAAGATTGTGAAAACCTGTGTAATGTGTCAGTCATTTCCTTGCTGAAAAGTGATATATGATAACATCATATCCTGAAAAAAGAATCACATAACAAGCATATACAATCTTTATTGAAGAATATTACTGCCTTTGGAAGTAGAGGGTCCTACTACTACAGACAAGCAAACAGTAAAAAATAATTATATATTTTTTAAGACAGATCATAAGCAACCCTCTATCTTGCAACAAACTTACTCCATTTCTGATTTGATTACTAATTATATCAAATATAAATAAAGCAATACCCACTCTTGCCAGGTGGACTAAAATTCCTTTAGAGGATAGAACCTTGTTCAAGGATCCCATGGAGAGAAAGCTAGAAGGCTTTCACAGAAGATCCTTCAAGCTGGCTGTATTTATGTTTGGACCAGCTGTCAGTGTAGCTTGCATGGCAAGTGACAACCTAGCTGACGTTATCACTGAAGAAGCAACCCTGGAAGAAATTCAGGATAATTTAAAAATGGTTTCGACTGCATTCATCTTTATTTGTTACACAACTGTAGAAATAACTCAAATTTATAGAAAAAGGGCTGCAATGACTGCTTTGGCTAGAAGAACCTTATTGGTTAAGTCATGGTCTGCAGACAGCGTTAGGTCTGCTAGACATGTTTTCCCATTTCATCAGTTTAAGAACCAAAAGACTCCCTACAAATGTACTCAAAGGACAGACTTCTACAAGACCCCTTGGAAGCCCAGCTCTTCAGAGTCAAAGTCCAAACAATATGACAAATCCACTCCAGTCTCAAAGTCTGCATGCTGCCCCAAACCAGATTGAAACTTTTTATGGAGGCCTGGAAGAAGTTGGATCAAGATTTTTGGGTGGTAATCAAGGGTACTATTTCAAGGAAGAGTCCTCCTGCTTTATGTACCTCAAGATCCCTCAAAGGCCAAAGCCTTTTTTGGCTTGTGTAAAAGACCTGGAAGATATGAATTGCTTCTGTTGCTGTTGAGAAACAGAATCAGGGATTCTACTTCTGTTCATAGTTCCAAAGAAAGAAGGTACATTTTGTCATGTATTGCATCTCAGAACCCTATACAAATATCCAATGTATCCAATGAACCATCTTTCAAAGCAGAGATCATTTGCACTATTCTTTATTTAGGGTAGGAGGGTTAATGTATATCATTGACTTAAAATATGCTTATTTACATATCTCTGTTCACATGTCAAATTTCTGAGATTTGCCTTCCTAGACAGGCACTATCAGTTTATGGTGCTTCTCTTTCATGCAAAAAGTACATGCCTGAACAAAATAAAGCAGTAAATATATGCATTACAATATCCATGTAAGTTTTCAGATTGCAGGACATAGAAGGTTTGCTGTTAAACAGTTACCTGTGGCGGTTTGTCTCCTACGTCTTCAGTTGGAGACTCAGATGTGTCCTCTGAAATAGAAATGCTACAACACGAATCATCATAAAATATCTGTATATAAACATTATTATTTATTTATAAACTGCTATGAAGATATAGCGCCAGACTGTTACTGAAGTCATGCAAGGGAACAATGGATATTTGCACTGCAGTATCAAATACATATGTATAAACAAAAAAATGTCACATAAGCAGAAGGGTATCCTAAGGCTATCATAAGCTTAAACTTTATAAGAAATATGGGTAGAATTTATGGGCCTATTGTTTTTATCTGCCATTCAAACCTATGTATTTACGTTAATAGATACAGTCTTAATGGATTGTATACAGTTATATATTTGTTTTCGAAGTTAAATACCACACTGCAAAAGTGTTGTGAGTGAGGTTGGTTACCATGCAGAGAGCAGATTCAGAGCTTGAGTAAAAGCTGGTGGAAGCTCATTGCCATAGAAATTTTTAGCACAGAGTCTTGATGCTTTGTGCTAAGTTTAAGGGGGATTTAGGGTGCTACATTTTGTTCCCTGTCATGAGATGCAGGACATATGCAGGACACAGCAATGATAGTACAACTCTATTTTATTACAGAGCATAGCAATACACATCCAGACAGGTTGATTGTACTAAACTAACTGCGCCACAGACACCGGACCTAAGCCCCGCCCACCAGCTAGTGACATCACATCCTGCTATCATCACATCTTCCCCTTTTTCAAAGGCAAAGCATACATTCACATATATTAAACAACAAGGTACACCAACAGGGTATACACAACATTTTGTTTTAGAACATTATAAAAAACAGATAGATTAGAAAACATGAACAAACAAATTACATCCTGACTTGGACATCGGGGTAGACTACCCTAGTCCACAGTGACCATGGGATTATTCTGCCCATACTTCCGGTCACTGTTCTAGCTAAAGTCAGTCCCTGTATCGGGCCGGAAGCCTCACCACTCTTCCGCTTGATGTAACTTTGCATGAATTGTCCTCTGATACAGAAGATGGTGAACAAGAGTCTGCTGGAGGCAAAGATATATCCCCGCTATGATCTTGCTGAGGGGAAGGCACCTCTCTTAGAACAGGAGATCCCACCGGCGGTGGTACTGAGGTATCCGGTTCCAGACTCTCAGGTACAGGCTGAAGATGTCTTCGGTTACGGCGTGTAACCGTCCCTCCCTCTGTAAGGACTGTGTAAGACCTTGGTTCTGGAGAGCGGCCCACTACCGTAGCAGGCGTCTTCCATTTCTTCTCATCATCCAGTTTAATTCTGACACTTTGGCCCGCTTTCAGTTCCTGTAAAGGCCTGACAGAATGTCTCCTGTCGTAGAAGAAACGATAACCCTTTTTGGCCTCTTCATCCCTCCTAAGGACTTCGTCCCGAGGAACAGGGCCAGGCGGCTTGAAGACACCCACTGAGGGTAAAGTGGTGCGAATCTGGCGTCCTAGCATCAGCTGTGCCGGGCTAAACCCGGTGGCTTGAATGGGCGTCGCCCTGTATGACAAGAGGGCTAGGTACGGTTCAGATTGCTTTAGGATGAATTTTGTTGTTTGAACTGCCCTTTCAGCCATTCCGTTGGCCTGCGGATAATGTGGACTTGACGTGGAATGTACAAAATCATATTCTCTGCTGAAGGCACTGAACTCTGTAGAAGCGAACTGCATGCCATTATCACTCACCAGCTCCATTGGAATGCCCCAGCGGGCGAACAAGCTCTTCAGGCGAATGATAACGGCCTGACTTGTGATATCATTCAGGGGTGCTATTTCCAAATACCTGGAATAGTAGTCGATAACAACAAGAAACTTTTTCCCGTGCAGTTCGCACAAATCAGCAGCTATTTTCTGCCACGGCCCCGCAGGCAGCGGAGTAGACATTAAGGGCTCCCTTCTCTGAGTAGGCCGGCGTTCCCGGCAAAAGGCACATTTAGACACGTGATTTGCAATGTCGGAGCTGATCCCAGGCCACCACACAGCTGTAGCTGCTCTTTCTCTGCACTTTGTAATGCCTAAGTGGCCATCATGAATCCTGTTTAACATCTCCTTCCTCATGCTGACAGGAATTACAATACGGTCTTGGAACAGCACCAACCCCTCCAGCTCCGTGAGCTGCGACCTCTCTGGCTGGTAAGCATTTAAAGACATCCAGGCTGCCCGGCTCTCGGGCCAGCCATCTCTTATGTACCTTATAACTTCTTGCAGATCTGTGTCCAAATATGTCTCTTTCTTTATCTCTTCCAGTTTCCTTGAAGAAATGGACTTAGAGGCCAGGACTGAATCAACATACACTTTTACATCCGATTCTGTAGAGGATTCTTCAGCAGCAGCCAGCGGGAGCCTGGACAGTGTATCTGCCACAACCAGCTGCTTCCCCGGCACATGCACTGCCTGAACATTGAACCTGAGCAGTCTCATTAAAAGTCTCTGGCATCTCAAGGGTGTTTTGTCGATGTCATAAGAATTGATAAGAGGGACTAGCGGTTTGTGGTCAGTTTCCAGACTAAATTTCTCCAAACCCACTAGATAACGCTGAAAGCGCTCACAGGCCCAAACTGCAGCCAGGCACTCTTTCTCAATTTGAGCATATTTTGACTCCGCAGCCGTCAGTGTGCGGGAACAGTAGGCGATGGGCTGTAGTTTGTTGTCATTCAGCTGCAGGAGTGCAGCCCCCAACCCATAACTGCTTGCATCAGCACTAACCACAGTCTTTTTTGAAGGGTCGTAGAACCCCAGCACTGGGGCAGACCCCAGCAGGGACTTAGCATGCAGGAACGCTTTTTCTTGTGAGGGTCCCCAGACCCAGGCAACATCTTTCTTAAGCAACTCTGTGATAGGGTGCAAAACTGTAGATAAATCTGGAAGAAACTTGCCCACGTAATTTACTAGGCCCAATATCTGTCTCAGCTCATGTACATCAGAAGGGCTTTTCATCTGTTCGATAGCCCGAATTTTCTCGGGGTCCGGCTTGATGCCATCCCCGTTGATGATATGCCCAAAGTAGCATAATTCAGTTTTCCTAAAATGACATTTTTCTTTATTCAGCTTCAGCCCATACTCTTTGATAGCCTGCAGCACACAACTCAAACGCTGATCATGCTCCTCCACTGTAGACCCATACACTAGAATGTCGTCCATGACGACTGCTGTGCCCACGTGGCCACTCAGGAGAGAACTCATTTCCCTCTGAAAGATCTCAGGAGCGGAGGATATCCCAAAGGGAAGTCTGCAGAAACAGAACCGACCTACCGGAGTGATAAAGGTAGTCAGTTTGCGGCACTTTGGATCCAGGGGGATCTGCCAAAAGCCGCTAGAAGCGTCTAATGTGGAAAAGAACTTCGCCCCAGCCAACTTCGGGGCTATATCTTCCAGTGTCGGCAGCACAAATCTCTCCCTCTTCACTGCCTCATTCAACCTTTTCAGGTCCACACAGATGCGCACCTTTCCGTTTTTCTTTGCAACTGGAACAATGGGGGCACACCAATCAGTTGCTTCAACAACCTCTTCAATAACCCCCATAGACTTCATGCGCATGAGCTCTTTCTCCACTTGAGGCATGAGCGGGAACGGAATTCTACGAGGAGTAGAAATACTGTACGGGACTGCGTCACTTTTAAGTGCTATACGGACAGGTTTGCAGCTCAGTAGGCCCAACTCGCCAAACATATCTTCAGAGATCTCATTCACTCTGGCCACGAGGCCCAAGTCACAGGCTGCTTTTCTGCTCAATAAACTGTTAACACACTGACCTCGGATCACATGCACCCACATGGTGAACTTCCTTTGTTTGTACTCACAGCTGGCAAGAAATTTCCCCACACAATCAATGCGGCCACCAGGACTATGAACATTTGTAGTAACCTTCGCCAGCTGGGGCTGTCGAGGCAGTCTCATAAATTCAGCAAAAGACATTACAGTGATATCTGCTCCTGTGTCAATCTTAAAATCAACATTGGCTCCCATTACAGTAAAGGTAACTTTCCAATCTTCCTCTGAGCTTGTCCGTTCCACAACAGACCCCACAAAAGACACTTCCTGACCCTCCTGGTCACTGTCCACCTGCATCTCCTTAATGTATTCAGTTTTACACACCACTTCAAAATGGCCTATTCTGTTACATTTTCTGCATCTTTTATCTCTGGCCGGGCATATAGCACTCTGATCATGAGCCCGGTAGCACCGTGTGCATCGGCCATGTTGCGCCCATCCACTTCTAGGCCTTTCCAGTACTTTAGATCTACCGCTCACACTGTGCCTTTCACTAGCAATTTTCCTAGACTGTTGTACTTCATCCACAATACTCTCAGACATCAGATCAGCACTTTGCTTTTTCACCAGTTCACTCTGGCGGGCCATCCTAATAGCCCCGTCTAATGTTAAATCAGGCTCTAACTGCAGCTTCAGGGAGACTTCAGCATCTGCAATTCCAATAACTATTCTGTCTCTGATTTGCTCTTCTTTAGCAACACCAAACTCACAGAATTCAGCTAATTCATACAGGCTGCGCAAAAATGACTCCACAGATTCTCCCACACGCTGATTACGTTTGTGAAAACAAGCTCTCTCATGAATCACATTTCTTTTGGGCACAAAGTGGGCACTGAGTTTATCCATAACTATATCAAAGTTAACTTCTTCCCCTTCTTGGAAAGTAAAAGCATTGAACACTGGCTCTACATCTTTCCCCATAGAGTATAAAAGAGAATTAACTTGTACTTCACCACTCTCCTTGTTCAGTTTGGATGCAATCCTGAAGCGCTGAAACCGCTGACGCCATGTGGGCCAAGCTGCAGGCTGAGAAAAGTCAAAAGGCTCAGGTGGGGTAAACTTTGACATCGTCATCATCAGAAACAGAAGCGTAGTCCAGAACTTCTGACACCATGTCATGAGATGCAGGACATATGCAGGACACAGCAATGATAGTACAACTCTATTTTATTACAGAGCATAGCAATACACATCCAGACAGGTTGATTGTACTAAACTAACTGCGCCACAGACACCGGACCTAAGCCCCGCCCACCAGCTAGTGACATCACATCCTGCTATCATCACATTCCCTCTAGGTTTTTGCTTTGCTATTTACTTGAATGATCAGAGTGGAGATCAACACTGGACTAAACTTTGCCCTTTGCACTTTATATTGACAATTTAGCAGTGGAGGCTTCTTTATAAGGGTAGTAGGGTCAGAGCCCCACCATTTGTTTAGGGGAAAAAAGTAAAATAATAATAAAATTAAAATAAAATGCTATTGTAAGGTGAGACTGTGATGTTACTATTTTTTTATCAGGATATTATATTTTATATACAGGAGCAAAGTGGTTTACTTAAAATAATAAATAAAAAAAGTTTATAATGAAACATAAATTTTAAACATTGTTAAGATCTAAGGACATTTTTCAATATTTGCCCTGCATGAGAGTAATTCAGGCATGCTTAGTCTGCCCCTATAAAGGATTTCTGAAATCACCTATTCAGTTTCCATATGGCCATTTAGGCACAGATGTCCACACCCCCCCCCCCCATGGAACCTATCCTCCCATTGGCTGGCAACATGGGGCTGGGGGTTACACACTCTGTTTGCATTCAGATACAGTCACAGACCTGATCAATAGTGTTTTCCAGGTGGTGACTTTTATCAGTAATAGCCGGCAGCAATGTCGAAGGATGGATGTGACTGCAAGAGTGGTCTGTTTGTAAGACATGGCATGGCATCACTGAATCCCTGCAATGAAAAAGGTAGATAAGGAGCCTTCAACTTAGTAAGTTCTCCTTACATCTTAGCCTCTGTTTATTGCCATTGTAAAGCACAAGATAAAAGTCTAAATGCTGTATAGTGCTTACATAAGAGTGAGTTGTGACACTCTCCTCTTCAGGCAAATAAGAACAAAACTGGCACTTATTTTAAAACAAAAGTCTATATTCTTCAAAATTAAAATGGCATAACTAAAATTGTGAAGAATAAAGATTGTTGTTTTAACATAAGAAGTGCTGATTTTATTATTTGATTATTCAAGCAAGCCATTTATTCCTGTGCACCTTCCTATTGGACCCCTGGATATGGGTAGTTGGGGTAAGAGGAACTTTTTATTATAGCAAGACCGCTTCCTCTTTCTCTGTTACCATTACCAGCCAATTGGTACTTGCTTTATTTCTCTTACTGTGAGTATCTGAACCTGCACTTGAACTGGGCGAAGAAAGCCTCCACCCCTCCTCTCATGCTGACATGCTGACACGCTGACACACCTACCTTGATGTCACCTCCTTATAGCTCAGTGCCGCATGCTGAAGTTTAGACAGAGGCTCGAATGGAAGGGCAGAAGTGGTTTCTTGTGCTGAGCAATTTCTCAGCCCTATAAGGCATATGGACACCCGGATACCCTATTTCCTCTGACGGCTACAAAGAGCTGCATGATAGGAGAATTGACAACCTGCTTGTTTGATATCCTGCTTTGGATGCGCTGTTTCACTGGATCTCCTGGGGTGAGTAGGCTATATTTAAGTCCCGGACACCCAACTCGTGTATGTGCAGTTGTGCACTTTCACAGATACTCACATTTCTTTATCATTTTCCATCGTGTATGTTGTGGATACTACATCTTTTTTCTTTTACATAGTTGGGGTAAGAGTCAGAGCTTCCTGTTGAGGTTCCTGTCACATAACCCATGGATTTTTACCTACCCGGTTGTCTTGACAGTGTGCCTATATATATGTCTGTGTGAAATAATATTAATATAATAATATTATTAATTGTTCAAAAAATATCTTGAAGTGGACAAAGGGTGGGCTGGGTTTTATATCAAGGGTTGTGGGCTAAAGTTCCACCATTTTTAAATTTCATCAGCCACTACAGCAACTTAGTGATTGTGTGTTCTTTTTTGGACCTCTGTGTTGCAGATGTATGTGCAATGGTATTGTTGTACAGTCTCGTTGTTTTAAAACCTCTAGCTTTATTCAGTGCTCTAGTTCTAGAAAGGGGAACAAAAGAAATGAACTCTAGAACATATTTGATTAAATGAGATTTCTAATGTTGTTTGTTTAGTTTATGGGTTGCATCATTTTTACCTTCACAGGTCGGCAGTACAGGGTCCCATCCGTAGGAAAAACACTAAAACACTGACTTAGTGTTTCACCTTTCAACTTATTTATAACCTTCCAGGCATACAGATTTCACAACCTCGTTGAGTTTGTAGATACGTTTCAATGGCCAATACTGAATAGTGTCATTTCTAGAAATTTGGCTCTTGGACTCTAGAAGAGTATGTAAAAGGATCAGCAATTCTAATAAAAATTTTAAGCATAATAAATAAATATGTATTTTTTTCTAACTCCCAACAGATTGCATACTGCATACTTAAGTATAATAACCTAACACATGCTTCATAGTGATTGCTTAGAACAGTGCACATTAACATTTTTTAATACATTGAGCTAGATTTACCAAACAGCGGATGCTGCAATCTACCCCTGAAGTTTCCGGCTTGCTGGAAACTTAAGTTAAGAGAGCAGTTATTTCGTCTGAGGTGGTGGACTGCAATCATCCCGATCCGATCGGGATGATTGACACCCCCTGCTAATGGCCGATTGGCTGCTAATGTGCAGGGGTGGCATTGCACATACATTTTACCAGAATTGCTTGTGCAATGTTAAATGCAGACAGCGTATGCTGTTGGCATTTAGCGATGCAGGGCGAACATGATTCGCTATAGCAAATCATGTCCGCCCGGGGTATGATAAATCTACCCCAAAGTTTTCAATACAGAGTTTTATTACTAATGTAACAATGCATATATAAAAACATAATCAATGTACACTATATGGCCAAAAGTATGGGGACACCTGACCATCACAGCTATATGAGCTTGATGGATATTCCATTCCAACACCATGGGCATTACTATAGGGTTGATAGGGTTATCCACAAGATTTTGTAGTGTGTTTGTGAGAATTTGGGCTAATTCAGTCAATAGAGCATTTGTAAGGTCAGGCACCGATGTTGGACAAGAATGTCTGGCTCACAAGTAGTTCCAATTCATCCCAAAGGTTTTGAAGACATTGCAGACAATTGGGTACTTCCACTTTTGTGGTGACAGTTTTAGCAAGACCTTTTCCAGTTCCAGCATGACTGTGGCCCTGTGGACAAAACAAGGTCCTTGAAGACATGGTATGAGGAGCTTGGTGTGGAGGAACTCAAGTGGCCTGCACAGAACCCAGACCTAAACCCCTCTGAACACCTTTAGGATTAATTTGAACCAGAACTTCATGTCCAACATCAGTGGCGGCCTCACAAAAATGGGCACAAATTCTCACAGACACACTACAAAATCTTGTATAAACCTTCCCAGAAAAAAATAACGAAAAGATGGGCGCTAAGACTTGTCTTGTACAAGCTGCTAATTAAAACCTACCTTTCCTAAGTAGGTTAAAGGAATATCAAATAGAGTGTAAATAAATTAAGGAGCACTCCGCAAGGGAGCAATACAAGACTAGAGAATGGTGAATATGAATAATACACTTATTTTTAAAAGGAACAATATCTAAATATAAATAATGATATAGTAATTTAACACAAATGTGGATGATTATTAAAATGACAAAATTATTCATAAAAATACATTATATATAGATCAGTCACTGGCAATAACCCTTTAAAAAAACTGGGACGTCTCCTAAAAAAATAATTAAAGGAAAATTTAAAAGAAACAATCGTGATAAATATCGCTAAAGTGATGTAGTACTAATGAATAAATATTTGTAAGCGTGTATAATGTGCTTTAGTGATGTGTAGTATGATGTTATAATAAATGTGTTACTTATTGATTCTATGCCGTATCAAATGTATCAAATGGTTGATTCTAAGACTTAATCAAAGTATATTAAGTAATGCGTGTAAGTAATATCTAAACAATTTATTACATAAAAAAGTTAAAACTTTGCCTTTATAATATATCTATAGCTATCTAAGAATAGTGCCCAATTGATCGTATCTGCCAAAATTCTATTCTAAAAAAGTAACAAATATACAAGTAACAAATAAATCTTAAATATGTTACAAAGCGTATCGTGGTCAATCTATTCTAATCTAAAAGCCAATGCAACGCTAACTAATTTAACAAAAGTCAATGCTGGAGATCCTCTAGATATATATATCAACACATGTACTGAAAGTCAATAAAGTGCCTTTAACTTGATCCTTATATAGAAGTAAATAATGATATCTTGAGCAAATAATAAAGATGGAAGCACAGTCTCAGTAGTAATAATTGAGAGGCCCCTCACTACCTTCGCAGCTTTACCAGGGTGCTCTCTATCTACTGTTATGCGTATAGGCGGATATTTGAAAATGACCGCTAGCAGTTCAGGGATATTCTTGGATAGAATGGGTTACTCACAGACTCGCCAACACAGTCACTATTTCTTGTTAGGCATGAACTTGCCACCACAGTTGATATTTTCTGTTAGGCGTTATACCCCATTCTAGCAATGTTAGCGGTGTTGATACGTCTGTGACATCTGAGATTCTTCTCTGAATAAATCTTTAGGGCACGCTCTCAGTCAGCAGCGTGATTGCATGTGATGAATGGCCATACAAATTACCACTGAAAGATTTACTTTCAGTGGTAGTAGCTCTCAAGCAAAAGTGCTAAATACCGCTCCACTTGTAATCTAGCCTATAATATAATATTTTTAGTTTTAGTTTAATACATGCATTTAACATATAACTACAATATAGCCACAACCCCAGCTCCTATTGGTTTATTTTTAAGTTTTTGTTTTGTTTGTTCTTTGTTAACAATTACCAAGATTATAAGTTATGTGCTATAATGCAATCCCCATTGATGTCTGGGGGAAAAAGAAAGTTATGTTAAAACCCAATACCCTAACATAAAATCCTAGTCGAAATACCCCTAAACCGCCGCCCCCGACATCGCTGACACTAAATGAAGTGATTAACCCCTAATCTGCTGCTCACTCGCATTGCTAACACCTAAATAAAGTTATTAACAACTAAACCACCGCGCCCTGACATCGCGGACAATAAATAAAGCTATTATCCCCTAATCTGCCGCCCCCAACATCTCAGAAAAAAAACCTAAAAAACCCTAATAATAAACTACCAATAGCCCTTAAAATGGCCTTTTGTAGGGCATTGCCCTGAAGCCATCAGCTCTTTTACCTAAAAAATTACAAAGTCTCCCCTAACAGTAAACCCCCTCACCCAACCAACCCCCCAAAATAAAAAACCTAAGTCTAAAAAAGCCTAAGCTACCCTAAAAGGGCATTTGTATGGGCATTGACCTTAAAAGGGCAATTAGCTATTTTGCGCCCATAAAAAAAAGCCCTAATCTAAAAAAACACCCCCCCAAAACAAACAAAAAAAACAATAGCTCCAGAAAATGTACTCATCGTTCCTGAAGTCTGGAAGCCCAAGAAGATCAAAGTCTTCATCCAAGCGGTGATGATCTTCTTCAAGGGCAGCACCATCTTCTATCATCTTCCTGGAGGTGCAGAGCGGTCTTCGGCGATGCACGGATCCAGAGCGCTGGTCCTGATCTGGAGCGCTGGTTCCCTTAAGCAGCAGCGGCGGTCTTCAGCGACGTGGATCCTCTTCATGCGATCGTCCGCCGCACACTCAAGCTTAAATGCAAGGCACCCTTTTATATTGGGGTACCGTTACATTCCTATTGGCTAAAATATTAAAATCAGCCAATAGGATGAGAGCTGCTTAAATCCTATTGGCTGTTCAAATCAGCCAATAGGATTTAAGCAGGTCTAATCCAATTGTTGATTTTATTATTTCAGTCAATAGGAATGCAACGGTACCCCAATATAAAAGGTTTTTGTTTTTATAGGGGTATTAGATTAGGTTTAATTTTTATTATTTTGGATAATTTCATTTATTATTTTTGCAATCTTAGTGTTTTTTTATCTTTCATAATTTTTGTGAGTTTTTTTTTGGTAATGTTAGTTTTTTTATTTTTTCATAGTATTAGGATTTTTTAATATTGTAATTTAGTTTTTTTTATTTTAGTTTATTTTAGTTTTTTAAAATAGGGAATGTTAGGTTAATTTATAGTTTAATCTTAGTTTTTTTTTTTATTTCACAGGTACGTTTTATTTGAAGGTAGTTATATTGTAAGTTTAATTTAAAGTTAGGGGGGTGTTAGGTTTAGGGTTAATAGTTTAATTTAGTGTGTTGCGATGTGGGGGCCAGCGTTTTAAGGGTTAAAGGGACACTAAACCCATTTTTTTTCTTTACTGATTCAGATAGAACATTTTAAGCAACTTTCTAATTTACTATTATAATTTTTTCTTTGTTCTCTTGCTATCTTTATTTAAAAAAGAGTAATGTAAAGACCCGCTTACTTATTGGTGGCTAAATGTAGCCACCAATAAGCAAGCGCTATCCATGGTGCTGAACCTAAAATGGGATGGCTCCTAAGCTTTAAATTCCTACTTTTTAAATAAAGATAGCAAGAGAACAAAGAAAAATTTATAATAGGATTCAATTTGAAAGTTGCGTAAAATTGCATGCTCTATTGAATCATTAAAGAAGAAAAAAAATGGATTTAGTACCCCTTTAACCCTTTGGCTGCTAAGCCATTTCCCACCTGGGTGCTAATATTTTATTTTAGAAATTTTTGAAAATGTTTTTTTAACTTTTTAACCAAGACTTACACTGTTGGAAAGGTTAGGCGATTACCTTTCCAACAGTGGGTCTTGGGGGTCTGTAGCTGCTTAGATGCCTGAGATACAGGCTTCTAAGCAGCATGCCCCCTCTTCCTATACTTAACATTGTTAAGTATAAATAAAGTTGTGCAGTGACGTCATCACGTAATTGCGCGTGACGTCACCACGCATCACGTGAAGCCCCGGCTATGCCTGTCACTCTACAGGCATGATCGCCGGGGTAGGAGCAGTAAGAAGCCCCCAGCTCTCCCTCAAGGTGGGAGAGTGCTCATGACGGCTCATTAGCACCAGAGTGAGAAACTCTGTGATGGCTCAGAGCCGTCATTAGCACTCAAAGGGTTAATAGTTTTACTTTAGTATTAGCGATGTGGGGGGCCAGCGGTTTAGGGGTTAATAGGTTTATTATAGTATTTGCGATGTGGGGGAATGGTGATTTAGGGTTTAATACTTTAATTTAGTGTTGGCAATTTGGGTAGTCAGCAGATTAGGGGTTAATAGGTTTTCTATAGTATTTGTGATGCAGGGGGATGGCAGTTTAGGGGTTAATAGTGTAGTTTATGGGTGTTAGTGTACTTTGTAAAATTTTTGTTATGAGTTTTGTGAAACATTTTTGTTTTGCAAAATCCATAACTACTGGTATCAGATCGCAGAATGGATCTTGATGATATAGGCTATAACGCTAGCATATTTGCTGGACCGCACAACCTGTAATACAGGCGCAATGCAAAAGTAATTTTTTGAGTGCGCAATGGAGAGTTGCGTAAAGGCTACCTGCGACCTGCATATTCCGAGCACAATGGCTAATTTTTCAGCGATATAGCTGTACCGCACAACTTGTAATCTTGCTGAATATTTGCTAAAAATGTCCAGTGGCACAGGGTCATATTTAGGGCTCTCTTGAGTTGCGGCCACACATTTTAGCTCTGCTTTTCCCCAAAAAACATCCTAAGGCAAACAGTTGTCCATCCCTTGTCTACAATATAAAGCACCCTCTGTATGTATAGTGAAAGTTAGTAGAGGTTTAAACAGCTATACAATTTACTTCAATTATCAAATTTGCCCCACTCTCATGGTATTCTTTGTTGGAAAACATATCTAGGTAGGCTTAGCAATACACTACTGGAAGTTAGCTGAACACTTCAGGTGAGCCAATGACAAGAAGCATATATGTGCAGCCACAAATCAGCAGCTCCTGAGCCTACCTAGGTTGCTTTTTAACAAAGGATACTTTGAGAATGAGGCACATTTCATAATAGAAGTAAACTGGAAAGTTGTTTATAATTGTTGCTCCATCTGAGTCATAAAAGTCTAATTTAGATTTTAGTGTTCTTTTAAGCTTTCTCGTGGCAGTCCCCAATGTTTGGTTACTCATTGTATTTTTCTTTATTTTCACTGCTGTTTTATGTTTGTTTTATGTCTGTGAAGGAAATACATAGACTGTAAATACCAAGGTAAGTGTTACACTAATGTCTGTTTAATGTCTGTGAAGGATATACATAGACTGTAAATACCAAGGTAAGTGTTACACTAATGTCTGTCTGTTTAATGTATGTGAAGGATATACATAGGCTGTAAATACCAAGGTAAGTGTTACACTAATGTCTGTCTGTTTAATGTATGTGAAGGATATACATAGGCTGTAAATACCAAGGTAAGTGTTACACTAATGTCTGTCTGTTTAATGTCTGTGAAGGATATACATAGACTGTAAATACCAAGGTAAGTGTTACACTAATGTCTGTCTGTTTAATGTATGTGAAGGATATACATAGACTGTAAATACCAAGGTAAGTGTTACACTAATGTCTGTCTGTTTAATGTCTGTAAAGGATATACATAGGCTGTAAATACCAAGGTAAGTGTTACACTAATGTCTGTCTGTTTAATGTCTGTAAAGGATATACATAGA
The DNA here is from genome assembly GCF_027579735.1 of Bombina bombina. Lineage (NCBI taxonomy): Eukaryota > Metazoa > Chordata > Amphibia > Anura > Bombinatoridae > Bombina > Bombina bombina. Next base: position 17,279,158 of record NC_069508.1, read on the forward strand.
CTGTAAATACCAAGGTAAGTGTTACACTAATGTCTGTCTGTTTAATGTCTGTGAAGGATATACATAGACTGTAAATACCAAGGTAAGTGTTACACTAATGTCTGTCTGTTTTATGTCTGTGAAGGATATACATAGACTGTAAATACCAAGGTAAGTGTTACACTAATGTCTGTTTAATGTCTGTGAAGGATATACATAGACTGTAAATACCAAGGTAAGTGTTACACTAATGTCTGTTTAATGTCTGTGAAGGATATACATAGACTGTAAATACCAAGGTAAGTGTTACACTAATGTCTGTCTGTTTTATGTCTGTGAAGGATATGCATAGACTGTAAATACCAAGGTAAGTGTTACACTAATGTCTGTCTGTTTTATGTCTGTGAAGGATATACATAGACTGTAAATACCAAGGTAAGTGTTACACTAATGTCTGTCTGTTTTATGTCTGTGAAGGATATACATAGACTGTAAATACCAAGGTAAGTGTTACACTAATGCCTGTTTAATGTATGTGAAGGATATACATAGACTGTAAATACCAAGGTAAGTGTTACACTAATGTCTGTTTAATATCTGTGAAGGATATACATAGACTGTAAATACCAAGGTAAGTGTTACACTAATGCCTGTTTAATGTATGTGAAGGATATACATAGACTGTAAATACCAAGGTAAGTGTTACACTAATGTCTGTCTGTTTAATGTATGTGAAGGATATACATAGACTGTAAATACCAAGGTAAGTGTTACACTAATGCCTGTTTAATGTATGTGAAGGATATACATAGACTGTAAATACCAAGGTAAGTGTTACACTAATGTCTGTCTGTTTAATGTCTGTAAAGGATATACATAGACTGTAAATACCAAGGTAAGTGTTACACTAATGTCTGTCTGTTTAATGTCTGTAAAGGATATACATAGACTGTAAATACCAAGGTAAGTGTTACACTAATGTCTGTTTAATGTCTGTGAAGGATATACATAGACTGTAAATACCAAGGTAAGTGTTACACTAATGTCTGTCTGTTTAATGTCTGTAAAGGATATACATAGACTGTAAATACCAAGGTAAGTGTTACACTAATGTCTGTCTGTTTTATGTCTGTGAAGGATATACATAGACTGTAAATACCAAGGTAAGTGTTACACTAATGTCTGTCTGTTTTATGTCTGTGAAGGATATACATAGACTGTAAATACCAAGGTAAGTGTTACACTAATGTCTGTCTGTTTAATGTCTGTGAAGGATATACATAGACTGTAAATACCAAGGTAAGTGTTACACTAATGTCTGTTTAATGTATGTGAAGGATATACATAGACTGTAAATACCAAGGTAAGTGTTACACTAATGTCTGTTTAATGTCTGTGAAGGATATACATAGACTGTAAATACCAAGGTAAGTGTTACACTAATGTCTGTCTGTTTTATGTCTGTGAAGGATATACATAGACTGTAAATACCAAGGTAAGTGTTACACTAATGTCTGTTTAATGTCTGTGAAGGATATACATAGACTGTAAATACCAAGGTAAGTGTTACACTAATGTCTGTTTAATGTCTGTGAAGGATATACATAGACTGTAAATACCAAGGTAAGTGTTACACTAATGTCTGTTTAATGTCTGTGAAGGATATACATAGACTGTAAATACCAAGGTAGGTGTTACACTAATGTCTGTCTGGTTAATGTCTGTTTAATGTCTGTGAAGGATATACATAGACTGTAAATACCAAGGTAAGTGTTACACTAATGTCTGTTTAATGTATGTGAAGGATATACATAGGCTGCAAATACCAAGGTAAGTGTTATACTTATGTTTGTCTGTTTAATGTCTGTGAAGGATATCCATAGGCTGTAAATACCAAGGTAAGTGTTACACTAATGTCTGTCTGGTTAATGTCTGTTTAATGTCTGTGAAGGATATACATAGACTGTAAATACCAAGGTAAGTGTTACACTAATGTCTGTCTGCAAAAGAAAAAATTCGGATCTCAACTCCCGGTTAGTGTTAAAAGGTATCCTTTATTCCAACATGTTAAATGCGTGGTAGAGACATCAGCTAGTGGAGCATAAGCCTGATCTTACGCGTTTCGGCGGTTGGCCATAATCATAGATCTAAACCTCCTTGTTGAAGTTGTGCTTTTAAAGGGACACTCAATCAAAATTAAAGTTTCATTATTCAGATAGAGCATGTCATTTTAAACAACTTTCCAATTTACTTCCTTTAACTAAATGTGCACAGTCTTTTTATATTTAAACTTTTTGAGTCACCAGCTCCTACTGAGCATGTGCAAGAATAAGTGTGTATGCATTTGTGAATGGCTGATGGCTGTCACATGGTACATGTATGCATTTTTGATTGGCTGATGGCTGTCATATGGTACATGGGGAGTGGAAAAAGACATAACTTTTAAAATTGTCAGAAAAAAAAATCTACTACTCATTTGAAGTTCAGACTAAGTGCTAAATGCATTGTCTTGTTATCCTGCATTTGTTGATTATGCAAATCTACTGTGTTGACTGGTCCTTTAAGGGTATATTAGCCCCTCCTATTTAAGAGTTAATTAAAAAAAAAAAGTAAAGATTTTTGTACAAAATACTCAGCTACTAAATACACAAACGAAGAGATCATTAAATAATGATATAATACGTGATTTTTTTTTTTAATATAAGTGTAAGAATAATAGCAACTACGCTTTGTTGAAGCTATTAGGAAATGCATAAATGGATAGAGTTATTTAGGATTTAAACAAAATGAGTAAATACACTCAATGAGCTTGATAAATATCATGCTCCAAAGTAAATTCACTACACTGTAAAGTACACGCAATGAGCTTGATAAATATCATGCTCCAAAGTAAATTCACTACACTGTAAAGTACATGCAATGAGCTTGATAAATATTATGCTCCAAAGTAAATTCACTACACTGTAAAGTACACGCAATGAGCTTGATAAATATCATGCTCCAAAGTAAATTCACTACACTGTAAAGTACACGCAATGAGCATGATAAATATCATGCTCCAAAGTAAATTCACTACACTGTAAAGTACACGCAATGAGCTTGATAAATATCATGCTCCAAAGTAAATTCACTACACTGTAAAGTACATGCAATGAGCTTGATAAATATCATGCTCCAAAGTAAATTCACTACACTGTAAAGTACACGCAATGAGCATGATAAATATCATGCTCCAAAGTAAATTCACTACACTGTAAAGTACATGCAATGAGCTTGATAAATATCATGCTCCAAAGTAAATTCACTACACTGTAAAGTACACGCAATGAGCATGATAAATATCATGCTCCAAAGTAAATTCACTACACTGTAAAGTACACGCAATGAGTATGATAAATATCATGCTCCAAAGTAAATTCACTACACTGTAAAGTACATGCAATGAGCTTGATAAATATCATGCCCCAAACAAATTTATTATACAATAAATTTCAATTTGTACCCTTAAATAAACCCTTTATAGATATACGCTCTCCCTACCTAAGGCAGTGATATGCTTTCCTATTAGTTAATTATATAATTTAGTCAACAAATAATTTAGTGAGCCCTAAACGTAGACCTTGCTTACATTGTATGGATTTGGAAATGAATTGTTACACATATAGATGTAGTCATTAATCGTAAGAAAACTAAGTAATTGGTCAATTAAATAGATACCAGAAGATAAGTAGATACATATATAAAGAGGAAATGTGAAATAGACATAAAATATACTTCAATGGGATACCAATGTCTGCAACTTATGTATCCAATACACTTCCTGACGACCCAGGAGCGTGTTCCTGTTGCCACCTCTAGCGGGGATAAGTACAGTTTCTATGGCCTTCCACCTAAATGTGTCAACCTTTTGTTTGTGCTCAAAAATAAAGTGTTCTGACAGAGCAGAGCAATTTTGATTATTTTTAATGTAACCTAAATGTTCCCTTACTCTCTTACGAACATTCCTGGTAGTGAGGCCTACATATCGTTTGAGACATAGGTTGCACTCTACAAGATAGATAACATAGTTACTAGAGCATTTGATACACCCTCTTGTGGAGAACACTTCCCCTGTTACATAGGACTGGAATTGGGAACCTTGACTAATATAGTCACAAGCTTTACAGTGTGAATGTCCACACCTGTATGTTCCTGAGCATTGTAGCCATGTGCTATTGCCAGTAATTTTAGGGAGCATGCTAGGTGAGATCATATTTGCCAATGTTAAATTTTTAGCATTGATAAAATTACAGCCTTCCCCTATCAATAATTTAAGTGGGTCATCCCCATATAAAATGGGTAGATACTTTCTGATAATATCACAGATTTTATAGAATTTGTTCAAATATTATGTCACAAAATTTAAACCATTTTTTTGTTTCTGTTTACCTGTGTGTTTTTCAAGGAGGCTGATCCTATCTACTTTCGCTATAACCTTTATAGCCTCTTCTATGATTTGTTTGGAATACCCTCTATCCGCCAAAACGTCTACTCAGTGTTTCAACTTCTTGTTCAAAATCTGGGTGTTCTGAGCAATTTCGTCTTACTCTAAGCATTTGTCCCTTGACAATAACTTTGAAAACGTGCTTTGGATGATTGCTATCAGCATGGAGTAACTGATTACCAGAGAACGGTTTCCTGTACAGTTTAGAGATTACACCTTTTGTAGAGGATTTTGTGGAGAGGGTAAGGTAAAAAAAAACTACCTCATCCTTGTCCCAGATGTGGTAAATGATATGCCTTTATCATTTCTGTTTAGGTAGTTTACAAATGATTCAGCATTGTCTTGATCACTCCTCCAGATCATGATCAAATCGCCAATATATCTTCTGTAAAAAACTATCCTCTCCCCGAGGGGACCCCCACCTGCATAGACATGGGAAAGCTCCCACCAACCCATGAATATGTTTGCGTAGGAGGGGGCAAATTTGGCCCCCATCGCTGTCCCACGTCTCTGCAGGTAGAAAATCCCCTCGAAGAGAAAATAGTTATGATTGAGCAAAAATTCTGTCACCCTAATAAGAAACAATTTGCTACTATTGGGTAAGTTAGTTCTAGTGTCTAAAAAGAAAGAGATAGCATGTAGACCTAGATCATGGGGTATTGTTGAGTATAGCAATACAACATCGACAGTAAGCCAACTGTATTCACTACTCCACTCTAGGTCTAAGCAATCTAAGAATATGTGTTGTGTCTTTAAGGTAAGAGCAGAGATTTAAAACCAAGGGCTGCAAGAACGAGTCAAGCCACTCGGATAGGGGCTCCAAAAGGGAGCCTATTCCCGATACATTTGGCCTGCCTTTTACATTCTGCAGTCCTTTATGTGTCTTTGGCAGGTGGTGGAATATTGGGGTAACCAGATGGATGACATATAGGCAATCAGCTGTCTTTTGATCCAACATCCCCAGATATAATCCATCATCCAGCAAAGAGGATAGTTCTTTTTTAAAAGCTTTTTACTAGTTTGTGGCCTAGAGGCTCATATGTTTTTGGATCATTTAGCTGGCGCAAGGCCTCTTGTACATAGTCATGTCTATTCAAAATCACAATGCTCCCACCCTTGTCAGAGTTTTTGACCACAATATTTCTATTGGATTGTAAAGAAGCTATAGCATCCCTTTCCTTCTTAGATAGATTGGAATTGGAATTTGGGCAGGTTGACAGAGTCTTAAGATCTTCTATAACCCTTTTATGGAACAACTCAAGTTGTTTACCACTTTCTTGAATGGGGTAAAACTTTGAATTCGGTTTCATCAATTTACCCTTAACAGGTTCTAAAGTTTCTTTTACTATTTGTTCGTTCTCAAGCTCCCTAAGGGTTAACATTGTGCAGGCATCCTCAAATTTCAAGTCAGGTATTTGTTCCAGGTCATTCCCAAGTTTTTCATCTCCCACAGTCTCTGATATATTAGAGAAATAAAATTTCTTCAAAGTGATGGAGTGTATGAATTTATTAACGTCGAGTATGGTCTGAAACAAATTAAAATTTCTGGTAAGATATAAACCTAAACCATATGTAAGAACCTTAGTTTCTACCTCACACAAAACATATGAGGAAAGATTGATAATTCCTGTATTATTTACTTGCTCTGTGTCTTGTTGTTCCATAGTGAGTACTTGTTTTTTCATTTCTGTATGGTATTTGTCTTTGGACCCCCTTCCATCTCCTGTCCCTATAAGCTGTTGAAAAACCTGGCTGTCAACTTGGCTAGTGGTTGTTTGTACACTATCACTGTTAGTGAGGGTAGGTTTAAGTAAATATTTATTTGTGTTACTCGTCTTACTATCTCCTTGTGTTTTTGGTTTTGCTCCTAGTTCCTTTTTCTGTGCCACTTGTGTAACTGTATTAATATTAGTATTTGTGGTCTGAGATCCTGGAACAGTGATAACCGTATTAACTGAACTAGCCCCTGTGCTACCTGCGACGCCTGCGGGTTCTAAATCTGACCCAGTATGTTCTTCAAAAGAACTAGAGAAGGCAGAGAGGGAGCCATAATCATCTGTTGTGCCTGGCTCAGTTTCACTAAATGTTACGCTCCTTTCCTTGTTCTTTTTATTTTTACGTCTCTTGAATCCCTTGTTGTTTGGTTGTACATCTTGTTTGTTATTGGTATCATTACTTGGTGTATTGTTTTGCCTTGGTTGGTTATTTTTATATCCCATTCTACAGTGATTTTGTCTATGCCATATGTACACTTCATTAGAAGAGTAGTCATTCTTATCTCTAAGATATTTAGAGCGTTTAATATGTATAATGTTAAGTTTATCTTCCTCAACAGTTTTCTGCAGAATTTTATCTAATTGACCATATATGTCTACTTGCATAAATTTATTCAGTTCTGCTGTTGCTCCTCTATTTGCTGTCTAACATACTAACGGCTAGATTTAGAGTTTTGCGGCCAAAGGGGTGCATTAGCTACGCGTGTTCCCCCCCCCACACCTTTTAAATAACGCTGGTATTTAGAGTTCTCTGAAGGGCTGCGTTAGGCTCCAAAAAGGGAGCGAACAGGCATATTTACCGCCACTTCAACTCTCAATAACAGCGTTGCTTACGGTAGCGGATAGCTGGAAAAATGCGCTCGTGCATGATTTCCCCATAGGAAACAATGGGGCAGTTTGGGCTGAAAAAAAACCTAACACCTGCAAAAAAGCAGCGTTCAGCTCCTAACGCAGCCCCATTGTTTCCTATGGGGAAACACTTTCTAAGTCTGCACCTAACACCCTAACATGTACCCCGAGTCTAAACACCCCTAACCTTACACTTATTAACCCCTAATCTGCCGCCCCCACTATCGCTGACCCCTGCATTATATTATTAACCCCTAATCTGCCGCTCCGGAAACCGCCGCAACCTACATTATAGCTATGTACCCCTAATTTGCTGCCCATAACATCGCCGACCCCTATAATATATTTATTAACCCCTAATCTGCTGCCCCCAATGTCGCCGCTACCTACCTACACTTATTAACCCCTAATCTGCCGACCGAACCTCGCCACAACTATAATAAATGTAATAACCCCTAAACCGCCTCACTCCCGCCTCGCAAACCCTATAATAAATAGTATTAACCCCTAATCTGCCCCCCCTAACATCGCCGACACCTAACTTTAAGTGTTTACCCCTAATCTTCTGACCGGACCTCGCCGCTACTCTAATAAATGTATTAACCCCTAAAGCTAAATCTAACCCTAACACCCCCCTAAATTAAATATAATTTTAATCTAACGAAATAAATTAAATATTATTAACTAAAGTCTTCCTATTTAAAACTAAATACTTACCTGTAAAATAAACCCTAATATAGCTACAATATAACGAATAATTATATTGTAGCTATTTTAGGATTTATATTTATTTTACAGGCAACTTTGTATTTATTTTAACTAGGTACAATAGTTATTAAATAGTTATTTACTATTTAATAGCTACATAGTTAAAATAATTACCAAATTACCTGTAAAATAAATCCTAACCTAAGTTACAATTAAACCTAACACTACACTATCAATAAATTAATTAAATCAATTAACTATAAGTACCTACAATTAAATAAACTAAACTAAATTACAAAAACAAACACTAAATTACAAAAAATAAAAAAAGATTACAAGAATTTTAAGCTAATTACACCTACTCTAAGCCCCCTAATAAAATAACAAAGCCCCCCAAAATAAAAAAATTCCCTACCCTAATCTAAATTAAAATAGTTAACAGCTCTATTACCTTACCAGCCCTTAAAAGGGCTTTTTGCGGGGCATGCCCCAAAGAAATCAGCTCTTTTGCCTGTAAAAAATACCACCATCCAACATTAAAACCCACCACCCACATACCCCTACTCTAACCCAAACCCCCCTTAAATAAACCTAACACTACCCCCTGAAGATCTCCCTACCTTGAGTCGTCTTCACTCAGCCGAGCACCGTTGGACCAAAAGAAGACATCCGGAGCGGCAGAAGTCTTCATCCTATCCGGGCAGAAGAGGACATCCGGACCGGCAGACATCTTCATCCAAGCAGCATCTTCTATCTTCATCCATCCGACGAGGAGCGGCTCCATCTTCAAGACCTCCGGCGCGGAACATCCTCTTCCTACCGACGACTACCGACGAATGAAGGTTCCTTTAAGTGACATCATCCAAGATGGCGTCCCTCGAATTCCGATTGGCTGATAGGATTCTATCAGCCAATCGGAATTAAGGTAGGAAAAATCTGATTGGCTGATTGAATCAGCCAATCAGATTCAAGTTCAATCCAATTGGCTGATTCAATCAGCCAATCAGATTGAGCTCGCATTCTATTGGCTGATACAGGAGAGGCGGGAGAGGCGGGATAGGGGTTAAACATTTTAGTATAGTGGCAGTGTTTAGTGACAGAGGATAAATAAAGCTGGTAAAAAGCCAAATAGCAGCAAGATCGATGACTATTAGTTAACATCAGTCCGCTGCTCATCACCCCGTACTTGGTGCGCAGCTTTTTGACAGCTTTTTTGATAAATATGGAGAGCGTATTCAGGTCTGCGGCCGCGATGTTAGGCGATGTCAGGCGAGCATATTAGTGCCGGCGAATACAGCACAGTTGACGGCTTGATAAGTAGGCCTCAATGGCTGTAAATACCAAGGTAAGTGTTAGACTAATGTCTGTCTGTTTAATGTATGTGAAGGGTAAACATAGGCTGTAAATACCAAGGTAAATGTTACACTAATGTATGTCTGTTTAATGTATGTGAAGGGTAAACATAGGCTGTAAATACCAAGGTAAGTGTTACACTAATGTCTGTCTGTGTAATGTATGTGAAGGTTCTTCATAGGCTGTAAATACCAAGGTAAGTGTTACACTAATGTCTGTCTGTTAAATGTATGTGAAGGATATACATACGCTGTAAATACCAAGGTAAGTGTTACACTAATGTCTGTCTGTTTAATGTATGTGAAGGGTATACATATGCTGTAAATACCAAGGTAAGTGTTATACTAATGTCTGTCTGTTTAATGCATGTGAAGGTTCTACATAGGCTGTAAATACCAAGGTAAGTGTTACAATAATTTCTGTCTGGTTAATGTCTATGTTAGTTGTGCAGGTGGTCACAGACCATGGCCGGACTGTTAGCCGACAGACATTTGGCCAACACACAAGTGGTTGTCAGATAACAGCCCAGCCAAGAGATAAATAGATTTGATAGTGTCAGGGTGCCAGGAATCAGACTGAGATGAGAAGTGCAAAAATAATCACACCTTTATTAACAGCAAAAAATAATAAAAAGTCCACAAGTCAAATAACAAGCCAGGAATCTAAAACCAGAGCTGGTAGTCAGACCAGCCGAGTCAGGAGCCAAAGCGAGTAGTCAGACGAGCCGGAATCAGGAACAAGGAAAACAGAAGTCAGGAACAAGCCAGGAATCAGGAACCAGGAGGGACATCAGATATACAGTAGCTCTCACAAACAGGTCTGGGACAACGCAAAGGCAAAACATTCTGAACAGAGGCCCTTTTAATATTAAGTGATGACATCACAATTCTGAGACTGCATCCTGTCTCACACGGATGATGCACACCAGGCTGGCCATAAAAGGAAGTGCAGGAAATGAGCAGCATACCCCACAATGCACCATAGTCTGCAAGAGAGGTGAATAAAATGGCTGCCATCAGCACATGGCAAACAAAACAGGTAAAAACCCTGACAGATAGATAGATTAGTTAGATAAATAGATTTGATAGATAAATAGATAAATTCAATAGATAGATAGATTCGATAGATGGATAGATAAATAGATAGATAGCTAATTTCCCAGACAGAGAATTACAAGACGTGCAAGCTGGGACCCATGGCTAGGTTCCCAGAGGCGGTCCGAAAGAAACAATTTATTACAGATATAACCCAAAAGGAAACATATCTTCCAACTCTGGGATCAGGTTAGGTACTACAGTGTAAATAAAATATAACTTTTATTAAGATCAAAACTGAAAACAGGGTTTAACTTTAAAATTACGACTTGAGGTAAAGATAGCGTGATAAGTATATATATATTTTCCCTAAGTTTAACAGCTCTTTTACACAAAAATACAGTACAACCCCCCAAAATAAAAAAGACCTAACTTAAAAAAAATATATCCATTGTCCCTAAAGGGGCATTTATATGGGCAATCAGCTCATTTAGTACCAAAGAAAAAGCCCTAATCTATAAACACCCCCCCCCCCCAAAAAAAAAGACCTAACACTAACCCCAAAAAATGTACTCACCATTTCTGAAGTCCAGACATCCATCTTCTTCCAGGCGGAGCAAAGTCTTCATCCAGGCGGCAAAGGTCTTCTTCAGCGTGGGACCATATTCAACTGGACCGTCTTCAATCTTCATTCTGGTGGCTTGGAACGGAGGTGGATCGGCAGCGGAGCGGTCATCCGACGTGGAGGTCCTCTTCATGCAATCGTCCGCCACACACAGAAGATTGAATGTGAGGTACCCGTTATATTGGGGTAACATGCATTCCTATTGGCTGAAAATTTAAAATCAGCCAATAGGATGAGAGCTGCGTAAATCCTATTGGATGATTTGAACAGATGCAGGCTCGCATGAAAGTTAAGAAGCAGCAGTCATCAGACCAGAACTTCCTAACCAGTATGCCAGCAATTAGCTGGCAAATTAAATCACCCACCTCAGGGTGACTGACAACCCCCTAACCCCCTACTTGCGCGCCATTGGACTAGCGCAAGCAGGGGGCAGCATTGCACAAGCAAACACTTGTGCATTGTTAAATATGGGCAGCATATTGCTGCAATACGCTGTCCTCCTTTTGAAATGCCGGGCGAACAGGTTCGCGTGAACGAACACTGTCCATCCGGTAGTTGATAAATGCAGCCCAATATCTGTGCCTAATTGTCCTAAGCAGACAGGATTTGATAGGGTAAACCTAGGTTTCAGCATGGTGGCACTCATTAATTTATAGAAATAAAAAATTGTATACAAACTAAAACTTTATATAATTTTTGCTTCAATCTTTAAACAGCCAATATAAAAAAATACATCAATATTAGTTTTTGCTTTAAATACGTCATATCTTCATCATTCATCCTCCAATTATATTTTTACTATTTAATATCCCTTTAAAAAAAGTACTTTTGGAATAAATTCATAATCTTAACCCTTTAAGTGCCATATGCATGTCAGTACTGACTTTTCCCCTTTTCTGCATAATATAAGCATATCTAGATTGCAAGCAGACTAGAGCATCTATTTGCAGGATTGTTAAAATACATATAAATATATACCACAGTAAATTACTGATATCTGCATATGCCACTAGAAAATGCTTAGCTGCTTCTTACAGGTAAAATATAAAGATGGGTAAAATAAGAAAAGCATAAAGAATTTAGTTATAGCTTTTATAATATAGACATTTTGCTGTACATTATATAATTTGCTTGAGACTCTTTGTTATATACATAAATAAGCTTTGCCTGGAAGCACATCAACTTTTGCTACTAATGTTTCCAGGGCTGAGAGCATGTTGCAGGGTCATGGGATGTGTACCCGGTCCGGTCTGAGAGTGCAGTCTCCTTCCGTATTTTATACATATATATATATCCTCCGTGTGTGTCTGCACTCACAATGCTGTGTAGTCATCAACCAGGGTGCAAAGTCAATCAAGTATACAGTCTATATCCAATAAGGGACTGCACTCGCTGGATTTGGTTTAAAGGGACAGTCAAGTATAAATTAAACTTTCATTATTCAGATAGGACTTTTAATTTTAATTGACTTTCCAATTTACTTTTATCATCAAATTTGCTTTTTTCTCTTGATATTCTTAGTTTAAACTAAACCAAGGTAGGCTCATATGCTAATTTCTAAGCCTTTGAGGGCCGCCTCGTATCACATGCTTTTTAAATCTCTTTTCAACACAAAGAGACAGAAAGTACACATGGGCTATATAGATAACACTGTGTTCAGGCACAGAAAGTTATTTAAGATCTAGCACAATACAATGCTAAATTTAAGACAATAGATAATAAACAGTCACAGTCATGTGATCAGGGGGCTGGAAGAAGGTTCCTAGATTCAAGGTAATCACAGAGGTAAAAAGTATATTAATATAACTGTGTTGGTTATGCAATACTGGGGAATGGGTAAGAAAGGGATTATCTATCTTTTATAACAATAACAATTCTATGGTTGACTGTCCCTTTAATTCAATCTTAGAATAAGATAACCAAAAAACAATAGATGTGAAGGTCCTCAAATCCTGTGAAAAAGAAATAATAACAACATAGAGCAGTACTGTTTGAATAAATGACGTGTGATTGACATATAGCTAACCATATATATATATACATATGTAACATATATGGTGAGCTATACAGGTAGCCCTCAGTTTACGCCGGGGTTAGGTTCCAGAAGGAATGGTTGTAAATCGAAACCGTTGTAAATTGAAACCCAGTTTATAATGTAAGTCAATGGGAAGTGAGGGAGATAGGTTCCAGGCCCCTCTCAAAATTGTCATAAGTAACACCTAATACATTATGTTTAAAGCTTTGAAATGAAGACTTTAAATGCTAAACAGCATTATAAACCTAATAAAATAATCACACAACACAGAATATATAAGTAAACTAAGTTAAATGAACAAAAACATTTGCTAAACAGCATTATAAACCTAATAAAATAATCACACAACACAGACTTCACTTGCATTTTTCTGCAAACAGTTCTTTCTATGCATTCCAATCTGGACTGATTTATAGACAGGAAGATCTTGTTCCTTTGAAATCTGCTCGATAGCTCAGCTCTGGTTAAACTGATTAATTTCAGCTTGCTTGGCTTTGCTGCAACACAAGTGGACTGCTCCACCTACTGGCTATTTTAGTAAATGCACTGCTTCTCAATGCTTTTCAATAGCAGTCACATGACTGGAAAAAAAGGTTGTTATTCTGAAACGGTGTAAATTGAACCGTTGTAAAACGAGGGCCACCTGTATTTCAATCACACGAAGCTATTCAAACAGTACTGCTCTATGTTGTTATTATTTCTTTTTCACAGGATTTGAGGACCTTCACATCTATTGTTTTTTGGTTATCTTATTTCTAAGATTGAATTAACTATCACTGAATGCTAATTTTGATTTTTGATTGATTTTTTACTTTTAATTTTTTATATATATTGTGCATCACCCATTGGTTTTTGGATATACACAGCTGTACTCATTTTTTATATATTTTTTATATTTTTGTCACATTTTTTCACATTTTTTGCAATATTTTGAGATTTTTTTTTAACACAGCATTTATATTGTGGAGATAACATCATCTTTTTTTGCACCTGCACATTGGACAACATTTAGGAGGAGAACTGAGATATCACTTGATGAACTTTTGTACTTACTTGCATTAACTCACACTTGGCATTGATTGCCTCATATTTACTGCTTTTTCATTGTTTTTTATGTTTTTTATATTTCACATTGATTCTATGTTTTAACTGTTGTTTTTATCTTGACTGTTCTCATCTGACTGTCATACTCTAAGAGCACATGCTCTACTATTCTATATTAGGTGTATTTTAAGATTGTAATTATTTAAGTCATGCATCCATGCATTTACTTGTGATATATATTTTATGTAATTAATGTAATCATTGTTATTAAATATACGCACTTTTTAAGACATATATTACTTCCCCAACATTCTTTGCTATTAGACCTTGCCTTTGGTTAGGCGCTCCTTCAGCCTCTTTTTGTAAATTCCACAAATGTCTCTTGCTATGGAATAGATGTCATGCACATAATAATGTGTAAGTAAATATTTACTTTTTACATAAGATAAATGTATTTATTAAAGAATAACTAAAAGATAAATATGACAGTGAACAGTTTATATAGTGACCAATCTATACTGTAAATGGTACATTGTACTTTTACTTACAGCTGCTGCATATTAATCTCTTATTAAAGGGACATCAAATAAAGCATAAATCCTTTTGCAGATGACATCATTAATGGCTCACTAACAGGGGATACAGCTGCAAGCTTTTAGGACACTGAGATACTCAGTTATCCATTAAAGGTATCCCCTGTACATCACTTCTGTTATTTTTTTGTAAACAAATTATGTTTTCTTCTAATATAAAGACTAGCACATTTACAATATACAATTTCAGTAGAATGCTGAGGAGGTGCCACAAAGACCATGGGGTCTATTTATCAAAGCGTCAACTGAAAATGAGCTTGAATTCCGTGTCGGATTTGTTGCGAGATTGATCCGCCGTAGTTATCAAAGCGTCAAGATTGACAAATGTTGAAATTTGTGACATAACATACGATCCCGCAATCTCAATCTGACACAGATTGATGCTTACGTCATTACAGATGTTCCGAATACACATTCAACTCTATTTGACCCTTTTCCCAATTTATCAAACATTTAACTGGTACGCTTGCGGCTATTCCAACGCCACGTACCTAGTTTTCAAACCGCCACCCTTGAGGCTGCGGATGCCATAGAACTCAATGGGAGTCTGAAAGCACCGAAAGCTTATGTTCAATGCTGCAAGAGAATGATGTATATTACATTGATTTCTATGGTTGACATTGCTGACACAAATTGTTTTATTAACCCCTATCCTTCTGCTCCCCGACACTGCCGCCACTAAATAAACTTATTAAGCCCTAAACCTAAAAACCCTCCCACATGACCACCACTAACTAAACCTATTAACCCCTAAACCTTCAGCCCCCCACATCACAAAAAACTAAATTAAGCTATTAACCCCTAAACCTAACAACCCCTTAACTTTAAATTAAAATTACAAGATCCCTATCTTACTATAAATTAAAACTTACCTGTAGAAAATAAACTAATTTTAAACTATAAATTAACCTACCCTAACTATTATGCTAGGGGTTAAAAGCTTTATTTAGTTTTTTGCGATGTGGGGGCTGACGGTTTAGGGGTTAATAGGTTTATTTAGTGGTGATGATGTGGAAGGCCAGAGGTTTAGGGGTTATTATGTTTATTTAGTGGCAGCGGTGTCGGGAGCAGGGGATAGGGGTTAATAACTTTATTTAGGTGGCGGTGATGTCGGGGAGTGGCGGAATAGGGGTTAATTATTTTAGTATAGTTGCGGCGATGTTGGGAAGCAGCGGAATAGGGGTTAATATTTTTATTAGTGGCGGCGGCGATGTCAGGAGCAGATGATTAGGGGTTAATAGATTTATTATAGTGTTTGTGATGCAGAAGTGCGGCAGTTTAAGGGTTTGTTAACAACAATCCGATGCTCATCCCGCCTTGGTGCACGTTTTTCTTACAGGTTTTTTAATAAATAAGGGGATCATATTCAGATCCTCAGCAGCGATGTCTGACAATGTCTGGCGAGCGTATTGACGCTGGCGAATGCACTGAGATTGACGCTTTGATAAATTGAGGCCCATGCACTTGCATCAGGTGAATGTATATAAAGCTGATTTCTAAAGACACTGAATTTTAGTTATCAGTACTGAGTTTATTTTTTCATTCAAGTACAGAGAAGATACATATGTTGGTAGCATTCTACGCCTGGGCAATATACAGATATCTACTGCATCCCTATTAATCCACAGGCTATAGATGACATACTTATACCGCAAACGTATAGCCACTAGAACAATACTGAATCAGTCCCATAGTTACCTCATGTTCCTGTATAATTATCAGGTATCCATGTGTCATTATGGCTGTACAGTTGTGTAGCCAGGCCCCTAGGTCATGATTAATTACCAGGTATCCATGTGTCATTATGGCTGTACAGTTGTGTAGCCATAGGTCATGTATAATTACCAGGTAGCCATGTTTCATTATGGCTGTACAGTTGTGTAGCCATAGGTCATGTGTAATTACCATGTATCCATGTTTCATTATGGCTGTACAGTTGTGTAGCTATAGGTCATGTGTAATTACCATGTATCCATGTGTCATTATAGCTGTACAGTTGTGTAGCCATAGGTCATGTATAATTACCAGGTAGCCATGTGTCATTATGGCTGTACAGTTGTGTAGCTATAGGTCATGTGTAATTACCATGTATCCATGTGTCATTATGACTGTACAGTTGTGTAGCCATAGGTCATGTGTAATTACCATGTATCCATGCGTCATTATGGCTGTACAGTTGTGTAGCCATAGGTCATGTGTAATTACCATGTATCCATGCGTCATTATGGCTGTACAGTTGTGTAGCCATAGGTCATGTGTAATTACCATGTATCCATGCGTCATTATGGCTGTACAGTTGTGTAGCCATAGGTCATGTGTAATTACCATGTATCCATGTGTCATTATGGCTGTACAGTTGTGTAGCCAGGCCTCTAGGTCATGATTAATTACCAGGTATCCATGTTTCATTATGGCTGTACAGTTGTGTAGCCATAGGCTATGAATAATTACCAGTTATCCATGTGTCATTATAGCTGTACAGTTGTGTAGCCATAGGCTATGAATAATTACGAGGTATCCATGTGTCATTGTGGCTGTACAGTTGTGAAGTCATAGGTCATGTGTAATTACCAGGTATCCATGTGTCATTGTGGCTGTACAGTTGTGTAACCATAGGACATGTATAATTACTAGGTATCCATGTGTCATTGTGGCTGTACAGTTGTGAAGTCATAGGTCATGTGTAATTACCAGGTATCCATGTGTCATTATGGCTGTACAGTTGTGTAGCCATAGGTCATGAATAATTACCAGGTATTTATGTGTCATTATGGCTGCACAGTTGTGTAGTCATAGGTCATGTATAATGACCATATATCCATGTATCATTATAGCTGTACAGTTGTGTAGCCATAGGTCATGTACAATTTCCAGGTATCCATGTATCATTATAGCTGTACAGTTGTGTAGCCATAGGTCATGTATAATTACCAGGTATCCATGTATCATTATAGCTGTACAGTTGTGTAGCCATAGGTCATGTATAATTACCAGGTATCCATGTATCATTATAGCTGTACAGTTGTGTAGCCATAGGCCATGTATAATTACCAGGTAGCCATGTATCATTATAGCTGTACAGTTGTGTAGCCATAGGCCATGTATAATTACCAGGTAGCCATGCGTCATTATGGCTGTACAGTTGTGTAGCCATAGGTCATGTATAATTACCAGGTATCCATGTGTCATTATGGCTGTACAGTTGTGTAGCCATAGGTCATGTGTAATTACCAGGTATCCATGTGTCATTATGACTGTACAGTTGTGTAGCCATAGGCCATATATAATTACCAGGCATCTATGTGTCATTATGGCTGTACAGTTGTGTAGCCATAGGTCATATATTATTACCAGGCATCTATGTGTCATTATGGCTGTACAGTTGTGTAGCCATAGGCCATGTGTAATTACCAGGTATCCATGTATCATAATGACTGTAAGGTTGTGTAGCCATTGGTCATATATAATTACCAGGCATCTATGTGTCATTATGGCTGTACAGTTGTGTAGCCATAGGTCATATATTATTACCAGGCATCTATGTGTCATTATGGCTGTACAGTTGTGTAGCCATAGGTCATGTATAATTACCAGGCATCCATTTGTCATTATGGCTGTACAGTTGTGTAGCCATAGGTCATGTGTAATTACCAGGTATCCATGTGTCATTATGGCTGTACAGTTGTGTAGCCATAGGTCATGTGTAATTACCAGGTATCCATGTGTCATTATGACTGTACAGTTGTGTAGCCATCGGTCATGTGTAATTACCAGGTATCCATGTGTCATTATGACTGTACAGTTGTGTAGCCATAGGTCATGTATAATTACAAGGTATCCATGTGTCATTATGGCTGTACAGTTGTGCAGCCATAGGCCATGTATAATTACAAGGTATCCATGTGTCATTATGGCTGTACAGTTGTGTAGCCATAGCCTATGATTAATTACCAGGTATCCATGTGTCATTATGGCTGTACAGTTGTGTAGCCATAGGCCATGTGTAATTACCAGGTATCCGTGTGGCATTATGGCTGTACAGTTGTGTAGCCATAGGTCATGTATAATTTCCAGGTATCCATGTGTCATTATGGCTGTACAGTTGTGTAGCCATAGGTCATGTATAATTTCCAGGTATCCATGTGTCATTATGGCTGTACAGTTGTGTAGCCATAGGCCATGAATAATTACCAGGTAGGTATCCATGTGTCATTATGGCTGTACAGTTGTGTAGCCATAGGCCATGAATAATTACCAGGTATCCATGTGTCATTATGACTGTACAGTTGTGTTGGCATAGGTCATGTATAATTATCAGGCATCCATGTGTCATTATGGCTGCACAATTGTGTAGCCATAAGCCATGTATAATTACCAGGTAGCCATGTGTCATTATGGCTGTACAGTTGTGTATCCATAGGTCATGTATAATTACCAGACATACATGTGTCATTATGTCTGTACAGTTGTGTAGCCATAGGCCATGTGTAATTACCAGGTATCTGTGTGTCATTATGGCTATACAGTTGTGTAGCCATAGGTCATGTACAATTTCCAGGTATCCATGTGTCATTATGGCTGTACAGTTGTGTAGCCATAGGTCATGTATAATTACCAGGTATCCATGTGCCATTATGGCTGTACAGTTGTGTAGCCATAGGTCAGGTATAATTACCAGGTATCCATGTGTCATTATGGCTGTACAGTTGTGTAGCCATAGGTCAGGTATAATTACCAGACATCCATGTGTCATTATGGCTGTACAGTTGTGTAGCCATAGGTCATGTATAATTTCCAGGTATCCATGCGTCATTATGGCTGTACAGTTGTGTAGCCATAGGCCATGTATAATTACCAGGTATCCATGTGTCATTAGGGCTGTACAATTGTGTAGCCATAGGTCATGTATAATTACCAGGTATCCATGTGTCATTATGGCTGTATAGTTTTGTAGCCATAGGCTATGATTAATTACCAGGTATCCATGTGTCATTATGGCTGTACAGTTGTGTAGCCATAGGTTATGTATAATTTCCAGGTATCCATGTGTCATTATGGCTGTACAGTTGTGTAGCCATAGGCCATGAATAATTACCAGGTATCCATGTGTCATTATGGCTATACAGTTTTGTAGCCATAGGTAATGCATAATTACCAGGCATCCATGTGTCATTATGGCTGTACAGTTGTGTAGCCATAGGCCATGTATAATTACCAGGTATCCATGCGTCATTATGGCTGTACAGTTGTGTAGCCAAGGTCATGTATAATTACCAGGTATCCATGTGTCATTATGGCTGTACAGTTGAGTAGCCATAGGTCATGTGTAATTACCAGGTATCCATGCGTCATTATGACTGTACAGTTGTGTAGCCATAGGTCATGTATAATTACCAGGTATCCATGTGTCATTATGGCTGTACAGTTGTGTAGCCATAGGTCATGTATAATTACCAGTCATCCATGTGTCATTATGACTGTACAGTTGTGTAGCCATAGGTCATGTATAATTACCAGTCATCCATGTGTCATTATGACTGTACAGTTGTGTAGCCATAAGCTATGTATAATTACCAGGTATCCATGTGTCATTATGGCTGTACAGTTGTGTAGCCATAAGCTATGTATAATTACCAGGTATCCATGTGCCATTATGGCTGTACAGTTGAGTAGCCATAGGTCATGTGTAATTACCAGGTATCCATGTGTCATTATGGCTGTACAGTTGAGTAGCCATAGGTCATATTTAATTGGAGGTTCTACCAATGGATATTTGTCAGCTATAATTTATGCATGGCTGAATTAATATGGTAAATGTTTTGTTAGTTTACTTCAGCTTGTCTGTCATTTCAAACCGATTATTTACATGAAATATATAGAATATTTATTATTGTATTTTAACATAAATTAATCTTGAACTAAATGTTGAACTAAATTATCCACAAACTTTCTAGAAAATAGAGATGAGGAGTTAGCCATCTAGGAGAGGTGGATTTATTGGGAAGAGAAGCTAAGTTGTAGAAACAGGACAGACTAATAAACACATCCATTAAGTTTTAAGGTACCAAAAAAAAAAAAGCCTCTATAAATTACCAACAGTAACTAAGGAGATGTTCAATGACCAAACGTTAGGAACTTGGATTGGACATATTAAAGAAATATTATATAAATCTTGAACATAAAGATATGCAGAATCTGTTGGTGCTCTACAAATAACCAATAATAATAATAATAAAAGGATTGGGATCTCTATTTAGTAAGTTACCTTTGGGGATAGATGGATGGGGACGCTGGGAGACAGGGATTTTCTTTTCTTTTTTCTACTTCTTCATATATCACTGTATATGATTAGTGATGTCGTGAACCTAAAATTTTGCGTTCACGAACGGCGAACGCGAACTTCCGCAAAAGTTCGCGAACAGGCGAACCGGGCGAACCGCCATAGACTTCAATAGGCAGGCAAATTTTAAAACCAACAGGGACTCTTTCTGGCCACAAAAGTGATGGAAAAGTTGTTTCAAGGGGACTAACACCTGGACTGTGGCATGCCGGAGGGGGATCCATGGCAAACTCCCATGGAAAATTACATAGTTGATGCAGAGTCTGGTTTTAATCCATAAAGGGCATAAATCACCTAACATTCCTAAATTGTTTGGAATAACGTGCTTTAAAACATCAGGTATGATGTTGTATCGTTCAGGTAGTGTAAGGTTTTTTTTTTTTTTTAAATGTACACTACTGTTTTAGCAGATATGACTTGCACTGGTGTCACACTGTGCCCTGGCAGGACCTTAAACGCACACGTGTGAGGGAAACTGACTGCTATTATTTCACAATAAAAAAGGTTTTTTTTTTTTAAATGTACACTACTGTTTTAGCAGATATGACTTGCACTGGTGTCACACTGTGCCCTGGCAGGACCTTAAACGCACACGTGTGAAGGAAAATGACTGCTATTATTTCAAATTTAAAAAAAAGTTTTTTTAAATATACACTACTGTTACACCAGATATGAGTGGTGGCACTGGGCAAGTGGGCACAGTATACGCTGTGAGCCTGACACACACGCTGGCAGGCAGGCAACTGCAATTAGATTACACAGGAAAAAAAAAAAAAAAGCAGACTGATGTTCTAGCCCTAAAAAGGGCTTTTTGGGTGCTGTCCTTACAGCAGAGATCAGATGAGTCCTTCAGGACTGTAGTGGACACTGAATACACTAGCCTAGCTATCGATTTCCCTATTAAATCAGCAGCAGCTACACTGTCCCTCCTCTCACTAACAATGCAGCTTCTGAATGAATCTAAAATGGATGCTGTCCAGGAGGTGGGAGGGTCTGGGAGGGAGTGTCTGCTGCTGATTGGCTGGAATGTGTCTTGTGACTGTGAGCTACAGGGTCAAAGTTTACTCAATGATGACGAATAGGGGGCGGATCGAACATCGCATATGTTCGCCGTCCGCTGCGAACGCAAAAATGCTATGTTCGCTGCAAACTATTCGCGGCAGAACTGTTCGCGACATCACTATATATGATGTTATCTGTTATTTTGGAATTGGCTTTTTTCTTATAGTTTTAGAAAATAAAAGCTAAATGTACTTCTCCTCTACAAGATTCTTCAAAGGGCTGTTGGAATGGAGATTTCTATAACTGTTTAATGTGATAGTCAAGAAAGAGAAAATACTATTGAGGAACATGTATAATCTGGTGTTTTGCTGTGTTTGTTATTTAATTCTTTAAAAATTACAAAAAAAATATAAAAAATAAATAAGTAAAATGAAATATTTCCTATTCCTTTAAGAAGATGATGAGAGTACATTTGTCATTACACTCCAGTCCACTAGGTGGAGACAAAAACACCCCTATATACCAGAGCTATGCCAGAATCTTGCAGTCTTTTTGTGTCCAAGATAGAGTGAGTTGAATTCAGAAGTGCTGATCTACACATTGTTTGGTAGGGGTTCTCTAATTGATCTGAGTGGACAGAGTTGGTGACAGTTCAGCTTATATTAGTGAAGCTTTACTTATGTTGCAGGATAAACATTTTGTAAACCTGAGGTTTATTACAATCTTCTGAAAACTGCAGTGCAGACAAGAGGTTGATCTTAAAGGGACATGAGACAAAACTATTATTTTCATGATTCAAATAGAGCATATTATTTTAAGCAATTTTCTAATTAACTTCTATTATCAAATTTGCTTTGTTCTATTGGTATCATACATTGATTGGCACAGGAACTGGGAGCTAGCTGCTAATTGGTTACTGCATATATATGCCTCTTGTCTTTGGCTTACCAATGTGCTCAGCTAGCTCTCAGTAGAGCATTACTGTTCCTTCAATAAATGATACCAATAGAATAGAGCAAACACACAGAAGTAAATAGTTGTTCTGTCTGAATCATAAAAGAAAATGTTTGGGATACCTGTACCTTTAATCCTTTAGACAATATTCTATAGAAAACCTCCATTAATAACTATAAGGATGTTTGTAGATAAATCATTTTCTATACAATTGTGACCTTCTATAATCTCATTTGTTTTTGTGAAGTTGATTTCTTTAACAGTTACGCTATTTGTTTTTACTTAATAATATACTTGTTATAAGAATATTTATTATACTTGTGGGTTATGGATACAATTGTATCGGTGCAATCTGATATTTATTTTACTGTGTTTTGTTTTGAATTTAAACGTCAATAACAATATATGTAATAAAATACACTCAATAGGGTTTATTTGTTCTGTTTTCATTACAGTATATGACATGATAACCTTGAATTGCACATTGTAATGACATCACAACCCATTTATAGGGCAATATGACTATATTTATAGTAGAAACGTGTTTAGCTCTAATCACATTACAAGGCGCCAAGTACACTTGTTACACAAGATGTCATTCAGCCCTATATTTTATATCTGCAGATCATATCAAAGAATCTTCTTGTTCAAGCAAATTCATTTGTTTATTTTCTTCCTGTTTTGCATCAAACATTATTCTACAAAAAAAGGAAAGAATTATTATTGGATTAGTGATGGTGTTCAGTACATGACGTTATTTCTTACAGTTTATAGCACAATTGCAGTGCAGGGATAATACATTTAAAATTGAAATTCTGTTAAAAATATTAATCAATGAAAATGAAATAACAATGCAGAATTCACTGATGATTTATTTTGCCTGCTTTTACTGTATGATTATTTGCATTTGTTGTAAAATGTGTGCATGTCTCATACCTGCCTAGTACGGCCAAAAGCACATTTTTTAACCTAAGTATGCTGTAAATGGCTTGAAACATCTATATATTGTTAATTGTGACCAATCAATTGTAAATCAGTTTGTGCACTGCTCTAAGCAATCACTAAGCTCCTGCCCTTTTAAGGTGCATAGGAAAGGCACAAGATATACAGCAAAGGCAACCATCACTCATGGCTATTCCTTAAGGTTTCATATTTATTCATTAATACATTTATGGGGAATTACATTTTGAGGTTAAGGTCCCTATAAGAAGTATAAAGTATACAGATTTTGTACAAATGTTGCTTCGAACAACAATACGTAATGGAGGGGCATCTGGGAGTTGCTAATGCTGCCTAAGCCTTGAATCTCTTCGTATGTAGTGTTCAGTGTTTGTTGAACACTTTTTGAGCACAAGAATCCGCAAGACCTATTGAGGTGTCTCCTATGTCTTCTTCTTATCAGATCATTTGTATTCCCATGTCACTCACATGCTGAGACCCTCAGTGTAGAATGAATATAATCTGCATCACATAGTGAATATTTAGCAGTGCTGGAGGGTACAACCACATTTACCCTCTGTGAGCAGATGCTATATCAGACAGAAACATTACTTTAGGTAAATCAGCTTACGATCTGTACATGCTGCCTCTATGCTGTCATAGCATGAACTTTACTGATGTTATATTATATGTAACTATTTATTTATACTTTGCTTCTTTATTGTGTGTTTCACAACTTTATTCTCTCTATTATATTTAATGAACATAAAAAGGAAATAAGTGATTTTAATTACTTTGCTAAAAACAAACCCTAGACTAAAAAAAAACCCCTAAGTTAAAAATGCCCTGTGTACACAGCACCATTATATACTACAGCATTCATCTATACTTTATCTAACACAACGCCATGTTGTAAACTGTTTGATTAATCAGTGCAGGAGCTAATATTATTATTATATTGTTTTTTGCTTATATATATAAATGCATGATTTAGATCAGTAATTAACCCTTACACTGCAAAATATCTGCATACTAAAGTAAAGATTTAAACGCATTCATGTATGATTTGCAAAACTGTGCTAATAAAATTAATTGAAACCTAATAAGTATGTTTGTCTAATCTTTCTTGTTTGTGACAAATCATGGCTATAAATAAATGAGATTTGCACAGCTCTAAGCAATCTTTTTCCGGTATGTAGCTGGGTCAAGCAAGTTCATTTTCACTTATGTATTACACGACACTTGGACTAGATTACAAATGGTTTTGCTCTCTATTGCGCACAAGTGAAAAGGGGTTTATCGCAGCTCTTTCCGCACATTGGAATATATATAAATGAAACACTTGCACTCACTGGTCTTTTCCAAAAGTCTTTGCTGTGACAAAAATGTAACGTTTCAGGGATAATGTATCCTCTTCCTCAGACATAATCAATACAAAGTGATACAAACTTATACAAGTAACAAACAAAACCCCACCCCCTAATTAGGACAGAAAGACCGCCAAACGGTCGCCATGGTGGTCTTTCTGGCCTAATTAGGGGGTGGGGTTTTGTTTGTTACTTGTATAAGTTTGTATCACTTTGTATTGATTGTGTCTGAGGAAGGGGATACATTATCCCCGAAACGTTACATTTTTGTCACAGTAAAGACTTTTGGAAAAGACCAGCGAGTGCAAGTGTTTCATTCTACTTATTGCACTAGCACCCTGGCAGCAAGCAAATAAGTGGGAGTGCACATCCCAGCTACACACACATATATATATATACTGTATAGGTATATATACATTTTAGCAATAAACTATCAGATATATTAGATATATATAGAAATATGTATTTATGAATAAATAGAATATTAAAATTTTCATGCTGGATTAACGTACTTTGTTTAATTGCGATTGGGTTTGCGCGCGAGTAGTGTGTTAGGTTTTTTTTACCACTTTTTATGCTCCATTGAAGTCTATGTGGGAATAAGTTAATGCAGTTGCGATATTTGAATATCGGCTTTTTGCAAGGGTTGGGTTAGCACTTGTGCAAAGCTTTTCACTTTCAACTTGTAATATGCGTGCTACCCAACGTGTATTACAAACTTACTTTACCGGAGTTAACGCGTGAGCGCTAATTTGCGCTCATTTGGTAATCTAGCTTACTTGTAGGTAAAATCCCTTGCTCTTGCTATTTACATGTGATCATAGGTAGCGACCGCTTACTACATAATACAATGTTGCAGGGGTTTCTAGTTTTAAAGAGCTTCAGTCGCATATTTTGTTTATATAACCATAGCAACAGCTTCCGTTGCTACAAGTCTATGCACATGGTGCTGATCCAGAGACTGGTAAGGTGCACGTGCACATGGTGCTGATCCAGAGACTAGTAAAGTGCATGTGCACATGGTGCTGATCCAGAGATGGGTAAAGTGTAAGTACACATGGTGCCCATCCATAGACTGGTAATGTGCATGTACATATAGTGCTAATTCAAAGACTGGTAAGGTGCACGTGCACATGGTGCCGATCCAGAGACTGGTAAGGTTAAAAAGAGGTTGAGGTTAAAAGACAATTAAAACAGCATCAGCATATCTGTTATATTCCTGTAGTGTCTCTTTATATAGGAATCAGCACCTTTTCATTTTTTCATTTTTTATTTACTTTTTATTCTGTAATTAATATGTCATTTTTCTTTAAAACTACTCACCTCTCTTGATGCATTTAGGATATTTCAGTACTCCTCGGTTACACTGTGCTCTAAGTAATACTGCATCATGTATCTCATATCCGTCTAGACACGTAAATGACACAGTATCTCCATGTGCAGAGTACAGTTTGGTGTCAGATCTCCATCTCAGCCTTACATTGTGCGCTTTCATTTCTTTCTCATCTGCGGTGCACGGCTCTGGGAAACAAAAAGGAATAAGATAATGTTATCTATTTTGTTATTTCTTGCATTTGAAATGTGATATGCACAATGTATCAAAGCATTTTTTTGTAATAAATGTAAACAACCAAAAACTATTTGCTGCCGAATTGACTTCTGTAGCAACTGTTAAAGGGACATAATACTCATATGCTAAATCACTTTAAACTGATGCAGTACAACTGTAAAAAGCTGACAGGAAAATATCACCTGAAGATATTTTACCTCACAATTTCCTCAGCTCAGCAGAGTAAGTTCTGTGTAAAAAGTTATACTCAGCTACTGCCCAGCTGCAGGTAAAAAAAAATAAAAAAAATGAAAAAATGAAGAAATGAACAGCAGCCAATTAGCATCAACAGTGCTGAGGTCATGAACTCTTTTACTGTGATCTCATGAGATTTCACTTAACTCTCATGAGATTTCATAGTAAACTTCCTTAAACTGTATAGGGAAATAAGATGAGTGTGCATGAAGCTCACTCCCTTGCCTGTCCCGGGACAGACATACTGATTTACTGCTTAAAGTCCTTTTCAATGGGGTTTGAATACTTAGGACATTTTGAGGTAAAATATCTTTCTTTTTTACATAGAGATGTTCAGGTGATATTTTCTAGTCAGTTTTTTACAGCGATGCTGCATCAGTTGCAAGTGTTTCAACATTTGGGTATCATGGCCCTTTAATAAGTTAAGGAAGATAAGTAACCAAACATGCTCAGTTTTATATAAAAACACTTTACAGTACAAACACAAATATCTCCATTTCTCATGTTGTAAGAAAAAAAGCAGCTATTTGTTTTATCAGCTCTGTATCAGTTTGACATTACCTATTAAAGTATATGATCCCCTCAAATTGGGAGAATTGGAGCTATGAAGCACAGTGGATTTTTTGTGTGACATTTTTTCTAAGTAGATTTACTATCTATATCTTGCCACAACCAGTCATCAATTTGTTTTGTAGATTGTTTTATTGATGGACATGTGCAAAGATTCTTTCTGTTCACCATGAATTATTAAAAGTCTTTAAATGAAATGAGAAATATTATTTACTTCCTCATTGTATACATGGATACCCCATAGACCTTCTGCTCAGATAGGTGATGTCTTAAGGCAGAGTCTATCCTCCTCCTGTGACTAATTTAGACTATATTTGCACACACATATGAGAACAATGACTGTCTTTTCTGTGTTCACTTCTTCTGTGGGATATACACACACTTTGTTTTTTTTTTTTTGGGGGGGGGAAGAAAATTCTTTATGCATCTGTATTAAACAAGATTACAGTCAATAACCAGTTTTAACTACTGTTAATACCTGAGCTTTTGGAGAGGTTAAAGAGACAGTCTACACTAAAATTGCTATTGTTTAAAAAGATAGATAATGCCTTTACTACCCATTGCCCAGCTTTGCACAACCAACATTGTTAGATTAATATACTTTATAACTTAAACCTCTAATTTTCTGCTTGTTTCTAAGCCAGTACAGACAGCCTCTTATCACATGCTTTTTTATTAGCTTTTTACAACAGGAGAATGCTAGTTCATGTTAACCATATAGATAACATTGTGTTCACACCTGAGAAGTTATTTAAGAGTTAGCACAACACAGTACTAAATTCAAGTCAATAGATAATAAATAAAAAGTCATGTATGATCATGTGATCAGGGGGCTTTCCGAATATTCTTAGAAACAAGGTAATCATAGAGGTAAAAAGTATATTAATATAACTGTGTTGGCTAAATGCTGACAGCGTATGATGTCGGCATTCAGCGATGTCTGGCGAACATGATACGCTACAGCCAGACATTGGTAAATCGGCTCCTGTGTGTTTTCTTTTTACTTGACCCCCATAAGGTCTTCTGTCCTGGAGTGACCAGATTCTACTGATAAAAAGCTTTACAGTTTTCATTAGCTTTGACAAGTTCTCCATGAAGCCCCTTAAATAATTATACAAACAATCATTACGCAATTTTAGACCCTGACAGGCTCAATGGGTTTTGCTCTTTTGCTACTTTACTTTTATATTACATATTGTCTAAGGTCAAAAAGTGGTAAGATAGATGTTTAGTCCAGAATAATGAATAACTGAGAAGTTTTAGAAGTTCCTTATACTAATCTATCACAACTGTACTTTGAAGTGTTAGTACCTAAAAAAATGAGTTTGCCTCATGAACCTTCATGGAAATCTGAGATTGCCTGTATTTCTTCAAAGATTCCAAGTGGCCTTTGGATAGAAATCTTAACAAATACATGATACTACAACTCATAAGTTATTTAAATAATGTGGTGGATAAAATTACTTCAAGATATAAATCAATATATCCAGTTCCTTTGAAGTTCATGTTTAGTTCACAACATCCTCCCCATGTTCGGTGAGAAGCTGTTTTTGTGGTAAAAGATTCTCTAAGGCTTAATTTTCTCACAATTATCTTTCAACGCAGCTTCTGTATTTATTAAAGAAGCTACCTGTTTGCATGGAGAACTCTGACAGTAAAACTCTTTTTTTTTATTTCAGACAGCTATAATCAGTTTATTTTAAAGTTCTGAAGACAAATCTGTGACTGTGACAAGTAGCTCCTTTAACCCTATTTTGGCCTTTGAAATAGCTGATTTAGCCTGTGGTATCCCAAACTATAGTGAAAGTTTTGATACTGGAGTCTCAGCTATTGAATAGCCTAAGTAAGCACAGCCAGCAGGAGAAATGACACTCCCAGTGGGGTGCAGGATAGTTAAGTAATACAATTATAATTTTCCTTTGTATTGAACTTTAGTTTTCCAGACAAATATAAGATAAGGAAGCTAGTGTGTGTACACAAAGTGATAACATAATGAGATATGATTTAACCTGAAGCTCAAACCATTGTAATAGGCTGTGGTTTAAAAACACAAAACCAGCTACTTCATATACACAAATAAACCTGAAAATGCAATTTCTCATACATTTTATACTCTGCAGCTGGTATAACAAGTCATTGAAAATACATTAATATAAAAACAATTTTACAGTGTACTGTCCCTTTAAGTACATATACATCATACAAGTTTTTCTTAAGACTTATTACTGTGTACTTACCTAAGCAAACAGGAGGATTTTCCCATACACCGTTCTCACATTTAATTATAGAGTTTCCTTCCATTACATAGTAATTAGGACACAGATACTCCACTGTACTCCCAGAGTGATACAACGTCTTTCTGTCTTGTCGCGTGTCTCCATATTGTACTACAGGTGGAGGACCACAGCCCTCTCCTATTCCTGAAATACATTAAATAACATTTATGGCTCTAGTATATTCTGTAATATTAACAAAACAGCATCCTTTAAGTTCAGTCACATTCATGATTTGATTATCTCTTGGTTAAACGACAGTATACACCGATTTTCATGTAACTGCATATAATAGACACCACTATAATATGCACAGATACTGATCTAAAAATCCAGTATAAAACTGTTTAAAAACTTACTAAGAAGCTCCCAATTTAGCTCAGTTAAAAATATAGTTGAAACACCCACTGCAAGTGGGAAAACAGCCCCCCCCCCCTTAATTTGCATATGAAAATACTCTTTACACAAACAGGAGCAAGCTGGAGTAGGTATACATCAGTATTCTCCTAAAACTTTGGGGCTTGGTTAGGAGTCTGAAAATCAGCGCAATGTTATTTAAAAAGAGGCAAAACTATACATTTAAAAACAAACAAACAAACAAAAAAAACTATGGGCTATATAAATAGATCATCTACAAAATATTTATGCAAAGAAAAATCTAGTGTATAATGTCCCTTTAACCAGTCACTGGACCTGGGGTGTAAGATGGACTCTGGTGTTCTAAAGTGGGAATAATCTACATGGTGTTGGGGAAGTCACAGTCTAAGTCTAGGTGGGGGTAAGAATGTATGGTGTTTGCCCATTTGTACTGCTGTTTTTATGATGCTATAAAATAATCTTCATAAGAAACAATAAGGAACGACTTTCATCCATACCTGAAAAGAGTTAAGAAATTTTGGCTAAAACAAATGCTCAGGTGAACTAATCCGCTTGGCTAGTTAAAATCATGTATTCTATGGTCATTACAACATTGTTTCTCAAAATGATGTACAAGCATGTATGTATAAGGAATGATCATAGAATCCAGTGTAGACAGAATGAGCAATATGGTTAGAAGGGTGAGTGCACTGGATGGAAATCATGGATTCTGCTCACAGCTTCAGTGTTTATCTATGGATAAGTAAACTGCTTTTTGATAGCAGAAGGGGATATCATGCTAAAGAATTTACCAGATACACAAATATGCCTAAATGTTAAATACACTTGTATCAGCTACTACAGAGGTTGTTTTCAGTAGGAATTTGGGATCAGATTTCCATAATTGTGAGTAGTTCTATAGAAAATGTCATATAAATCAAATGTTTATCCATAGTAGAGGTTAAAGCTAAACATATTTTATGTCACATACTTCCTGGAAACAGGGAAATCTGTAAGGAAATAATCTTGTGTGTAGGTTTTATGTCTCTAATGTCTTTAAAATTAACTATCATTTTCAACTTAAAGGGACATTAAACCCAATTTTTTCCTTTCATGATTCAGATGGAGAATACCATTTTAAACAACTTTCTAATTTACTTCTATTATCTAATTTGCTTCATTCTCTTGATATTCTTTCATGAAAAGCATATCTAGATAGGCTCAGCAGCTTCTGATTGGTTGCTGCACATAGATGCCTCATGCGATTGGCTCACCCGTGTGCATTGCTATTTCTTTAACAAAAGATATCTAAAGAATTAAGCAAATTAGATAATAGAAGTAAATTGGAATGTTGTTTAAAATTGTATTCTCTGTCTGAATCATGAAAGAATTTTTTTGGGTTTAATGTCCCTTTAAAGATACAGGGAACTAGATGCACTACTTTATAGTGGCTTTATAGAATTCCAGCATGGAAATAGAAGTATTACCGAGCATTCTTAAACAATCTCGCCAGCCCAGAGACCTTTAGATAATTGATGCCCTGGTATCTCTTCCATATTTATCCTCTTCTAAATAACTAAAGCTAAATATTAAGGGATAGCTTGATGTGCCACTTGTAAGACACATGCACACTCCTGAGAATAAATCCCTGCATTTCAGCAAAAATAACTAAAAAACTAAGAAAATTTGATAATAGAAGTAAATTGGAAAGATGTTACATTTATATGTTCTATCTGGATCATGAAATAAAAAATTTGGGTTTTATGTCCCTTTAATAAAACATTTATATACGGATTAAAGGGTATTTGTATGGTATTTGAGAAGGTATTTGAATGGAAAGTGTCATAATGTGTAAATATATATATATATATATATATATATATATATATTTGTGTGTGTATATATATATATATATATATATATATATATATATATATATATATATATATATATATATATAAATATATATGTGTCTCTACATGTGTATTTATGTACTTATATATGTACATACATATAAATACATATATGCACATGAATAGTATATACCTACACACAGTATATATATATATATTTACTTTTGAGCCCTTTCCACTTAAATACCTTAAAACATGAAAACGTTATAAATTCTTATATGCTGTATATATCTGTATAACTCTATACCTGTATATATTCTGTTTAGTTATATATATATATATATATATATATATATATATATATATATATATATATATATATATATATATATATATATATATATATATATATATATATAAATATAAAAAATAATCATATATATAGAAATATATATATTTAAAGACAAAGATACATTTCTTCTATGTGAAGAACATTGCAATGTAAAATATGCTACCGTTAGCACTGTAGGTCTAATACAGTGTTGGTAACAGCGCACTCCATTAAAGTCTATGGGCAGAAATTACCTTGGTCACGATATCACTCACGCAACTTGTAATACATGCGCTAATCTGCCTGTGTTAAAAGTTTACTTCAAGCATTTTTTGTGTTCGAACCAAAGTGCTAAATAGCACACCACTTGTAATCTGTCCCTAAGTGTTATACATGGCTAACTGTAGACTTAATGCTTTGCTATTTCATTATAATTAGAAGTAACACACGGATTTGCTTAATTACTGTTTCAAGCTGCAGTACTATTTTACTGAATTACTGTTGTAAACTGGACATAACGTGTTTTGCTATATAATTTATTAGCAAATAGTTGATTTGAGCATCATTTACTTCTGGTTTTATTAATGAAGTAATTTTATATTTTACTATTAGTTTAATCGTTAACATACAGTGGAATTGCATTATCCCTTTGGGGCGCGATCCGATATCGATCGCAGTTTGCGGCGCAAGCGAGGGAACCGGCGTCGCCCGCAGTTTCAGCTCGCAACTCGAGCCATCCCATATAGGTCGCCGTCAGATGCTAACGTGCCGTAAGTCTGACAAACCAGCGATGTCCAGAAATCTGCGCAAGTACAAATTTCTGGCGTCGCCAGTGACTTGCGCCACGTTAGAATCTGCCGGCGCCTATAAAACCTGACTAAAGTCTAAAACACCCGCACTGTCTAACACGCCTCCCTAACATAGCCCGCACTGTCTAACACGCCTCCCTAACATAGCCCGCACTGTCTAACCCTCTATCCGCTATCCCCCCTCACTATCCTAACAATAAAAAAGCTATTAACCCCTAAACCGCCGCTCCCGTACCCCGCCGCAACCTAATAAAGTTATTAACCCCTAAACCGCCGCTCCCGTACCCCGCCGCCAGCTATATTATATCTAGAACCCCCTAAAGTGAGCCCCTAACACCGCCGCCATCTATATTAAAATTATTAACCCCTAATGTAAGCCCCTTACACCGCCGCCATCTCTATTAAAATGATTAACCCCTAATTTAATCTACCTACCCCGCCGCCAGCTATATTATCTATATTAACCCTAAGTATATTATAGTTAATATAGGTATTACATTATATATATTAACTATATTAACCCTAATTATATTAGGGTTAATATAGTTAATATAGTTACTATAGTATTTATATTAACTATATTAACTCTATCTAACCCTAACTAAATTTATATTAAATTAATCTAATTAATTTATAAACTAAAATATTCCTATTTAAATCTAAATACTTACCTATAAAATAAACCCTAAGATAGCTACAATATAATTAATAATTACATTGTAGCTATGTTAGGGTTAATATTTATTTTACAGGTA
Organism: Bombina bombina; assembly: GCF_027579735.1. Taxonomy (NCBI): domain Eukaryota; kingdom Metazoa; phylum Chordata; class Amphibia; order Anura; family Bombinatoridae; genus Bombina; species Bombina bombina. The sequence continues at coordinate 17,312,990 of NC_069508.1, forward strand.
AATTGTTAATTATTTTAACTAGGTATAATAGATATTAAATAGTTATTAACTATTTAATATCTACCTAGTTAAAATAATTACCCAATTACCTGTAAAATAAATCCTAACCTAAGTTACAAATACACCTACACTATCAATAAATTTAATAAACTACAAACATCTATCTAAAAATACAATTAAATTAACTAAACTAAATTACAAAAAAAAAACAAACACTAAATTACAAAAAATAAAAAAAAGATTACAAGATATTTAAGCTAATTACACCTATTCTAAGCCCCCTAATAAAATAATAAACCCCCAAAATAAAAAAAATTCCCTGCCCTATTCTAAATTCAACAAATTTCAAAGCTCTTTACCTTACCAGCCCTTAAAAGGGCCTTTTGTGGGGCATGCCCCAAAGAATTCAGCTCTTTTGCATACAACAAATACAATACCCCCCCCCCCCATTACAACCCACCACCCACATACCCCTATTCTAAACCCACCCAAACCCCCCTTAAAAAAGCCTAACACTACCCCCCCTGAAGATCTCCCTACCTTGTCTTCACCACACCGGGCCAAACTCCTGATCCGATCCGGGCGATGTCTTCCTCCAAGCGGCAAAGAAGAATTCTTCCTCCGGCGACGTCTTCCTCCAAGCGGCAAAGAAGAATTCTTCCTCCGGCGACGTCTTCCTCCAAGCGGCAAAGAAGAATTCTTCCTCCGGCGACGTCTTCCTCCAAGCGGCAGCAAAGTCTTCATTCTTCCGGCGGCATCTTCAATCTTCTTTCTTCGCTCCGCCGCCGCGGAGCATCCATCCCGGCCGACTGCTGAACTTGGAATGATGTACCTTTAAATGACGTCATCCAAGATGGCGTCCGCCGAATTCCGATTGGCTGATAGGATTCTATCAGCCAATCGGAATTAAGTTAAAAAAATCTGATTGGCTGATTGAATCAGCCAATCAGATTCAAGTTCAATCCGATTGGCTGATCCAATCAGCCAATCAGATTGAGCTCGCATTCTATTGGCTGATCGGAACAGCCAATAGAATGCGAGCTCAATCTGATTGGCTGATTGGATCAGCCAATCGGATTGAACTTGAATCTGATTGGCTGATTCAATCAGCCAATCAGATTTTTTTAACTTAATTCCGATTGGCTGATAGAATCCTATCAGCCAATCGGAATTCGGCGGACGCCATCTTGGATGACGTCATTTAAAGGTACATCATTCCAAGTTCAGCAGTCGGCCGGGATGGATGCTCCGTGGCGGCGGAGCGAAGAAAGAAGATTGAAGATGCCGCCGGAAGAATGAAGACTTTGCTGCCGCTTGGAGGAAGACGTCGCCGGAGGAAGAATTCTTCTTTGCCGCTTGGAGGAAGACATCGCCCGGATCGGATCAGGAGTTCGGCCCGGTGTGGTGAAGACAAGGTAGGGAGATCTTCAGGGGGGGTAGTGTTAGGCTTTTTTAAGGGGGGTTTGGGTGGGTTTAGAATAGGGGTATGTGGGTGGTGGGTTGTAATGGGGGGGGGGGGGGTATTGTATTTCTTGTATGCAAAAGAGCTGAATTCTTTGGGGCATGCCCCACAAAAGGCCCTTTTAAGGGCTGGTAAGGTAAAGAGCTTTGAAATTTGTTGAATTTAGAATAGGGCAGGGAATTTTTTTTATTTT